>NC_134405.1:188703042-188878042 GCF_038048845.1 Mixophyes fleayi
TGGGTTGAGAAACTGGTCACCAGTATTGGTTTCAGAAAACAATTATACCAATTAACAGCTAGAAATACAGCATCATATTTGGGCAACAGGCATAGTTGTATTGCAATATCAGGATTACTGTTGATCCACACTTTCAATTACACTGATAACAACAGGCCACTGATGTTCAACCAGTGCTACAACATATCAAAAATTAAGTATACTAAACAAAGACTATGAATCCTAAAGGTAAAAATGTACTGTCTAGTCTTTCTCTGATTTTTCCACTGCAACTTTGTTAAAAAGTGGTAACATGTAAGTCACACTATGTATTACCAACAATTAAATACACATACCACATCACACAGACAATGGTCAAGTTAAGAAAAAAATCTTAAATAGCACACTTCTACAATGAAGCTCCACTCAACTAACCAGCCTTTTATACAACGCAACTCTTTGCAAAGGAATGGAACAGAGAGTACTGGAAACAGGATCTCCACTCACATTAAAAAATAAACATATACCCCATCGACAAAAAGATTATTGGCAAATGAATGTTATTTGTTTTTTCCAGCTTAGGGAAAAAAATAAAAAAAAATAAAAGATTTTACCTTTTATTGCAAGGTATATTCCAATATTCTTGGTATGTTTAATGTGACCCTCCTTCTGTGAAGCACTTTACAATATATATATATATATATATATATATATATATATATTATGGGCAGCATGGTGGCTTAGTGGTTAGCTCTTCTGCCTCACAGCCCTGAGGTCATGAGTTCAATTCCCAACCATGCCCTTATCTGTGAGGAGTTTGTATGTTCTCCCTGTGTTTGCGTGGGTTTCCTCCGGGTGCTCCGGTTTCCTCCCACACTGCAAAAATATACTGGTCGGTTAATTGGCTGCTAACAAATTGACACTAGACTGTCTGTGTGTGTGCGTGTTAGGGAATTTAGACTGTAAGCCCCAATGGGGCAGGGACTGATGTGAGCGAGTTCTCTGTGCTGCGGAATTGGTGGCGCTATATAAATAAATGGTGATGATGATAATCATAATATTAATTAAAACATATTTACTTTCCTGCAAAACTAAAGGTTGACTGGCCAAGCCAATCAAAATTCTGTTGGCGCCAATGTTCCCAAATAGCCCATATTTTTCATGTTCTCTGGTCATGCCCGGTCATACAGCCGCTGTGGGACGAGGTATTTGCTCTGATCTCAAGTGTCCTAAAGACTCCTGTTGCTCCAGACCCAGCCCTAGCCCTTTTCCATGTTTATCCGACTTCCATTCCAAAGCACGATCGCTACCTCTTGGGCAACATATTAATAGCTGCTAGAGCAGCGATAGCACAAAACTGGAAGTCTCAGTCCCCTCCTACCACTGCCCGAATCATCTTTAAGTTACAGTATAGCTTTGAGATGGTAACAATAGATATGCCCTATTCCTCATCTGCATCAGCTCCCATCATAAAATGGTTCAGGTGGCACGAATATATTACAGATGGCCCCGGGGCTCCCCCAAGATACTTCCGATTTTCCAACTGCTCACTCTCCAGCGGCCCTTATAGAATCTCCCCAGCCCACTGATCAGCTCTTACCCCATGGTACCCCTCCCATGGTTGAGATATCTCCGGATGATCAAAATGAAGGCCGATATGTCCTGCTATATTTCTTTGGGGTTGTCTGCTTTTTTGTTGGAGGGGGTTTTATTTTTGTTTTTCTTTCTTATGAGTGGATTGTTTTTGATTCTCCTTTCATTTTTAAATGCGCATTATTGATATTGTGTGCCTTATTTTAGTTTCAAGTTTAATTGAGTGACTCCTTTCCCCCTGCGTGGGGAATCCCTATGCGTTCCCCTTTGTTTGTAATGAAAACTGCATGAGCCTTATAATATTAAAACAATTTGCATTATTGTGCTATAACGCAAGTGACATCTATTTCATAAATCTACCTGTCACATTAAGAAAGCTGATTGGTGGACCACTCTTTAAATATCCTAAACTTTCACTCAAAATCATTTAAGCCCAAAGTGTACTGCCAAATGTGCATTGGCGTTTTCACTGTGTACCCTTATTTATCATATATAAAAGCAGCAAAAGCATATTAGATGCTAATTTAGATGTTGTTCCTAACTGATTATATTTAGGCAAAGAGCCAGTCATGTGTGGAGCAGCAATATTACAATACAATAATCTTTTAAGCGACATATCAACAATAAAGAAGAACTGCTGATACTATGAAAGAGAACAAACAGTACATCCCACAGCACATTGGCCCTCAGCATTACCCTTGTTACTGCTACAAAGTCAATTTCGAATACAGCCTTTAATTAACAACTTTATCATTCAAAGTAGATCGCTATATCTTGTGTGGTATTATAGGTGAAATCAGCCAACTTTTATATTTCACATCTTTCCATACTTTCACAACATATCGGTTTATAGTTTGCTGCTAATATGAGTAATATGCAGGAAAAAATGTGAAAAACAAAAGTTTTAATGCATATCAATAAAAATTAAGTTTTAAATTATTGCTTGGTCTTCAGTGCACCCCTGGAGATAGCTTTTTTTCTTATATGCATATTTTGCAGACTCAGAAGGCAGTCATATTACACATTCTCTATTACAACCATGCCTACAATTGGGTCTTATGGCACAGTGAGGAGTGGGCCTCCCCTTACCCAGATAATGCTGTGACGCTAATGGATTCCCCTTTAATTCTGAACAACAATCTTGTAGATTGGAAATGGCCAGCAAAAATTTCCCTCCCACCATCACTAATTGATTTCACCAAGACGTCAGTTCTGAAGCATTCTTATTCTGTACTGTAATTCACAGTGTTAATCCCATATAAAACAAATTCAGGTGACTGTAAAAACAGTGAGGAAGACATGACACACATACAAATGTCTCAGAGATTTACCCAAGGGGAGGGAGATCAAGAGGCTGTCTTCAGCTGAAGTATCTTGTTCAGGCCCTACAGGCCCTGGAGGAAAAGGTTCTCTCACTTGGGACATCTGCCAGGTCTCTCCACAAGAAACACAAATGTAACCAAAGACAAATCTGCAGCAGGCACTGCTGGAGAAAACAAGAAACATGACTGCACTGACTACACACATAGACCTTCTCAGTCTTTATATGCAGTGTACAAAAAATGCCACAGAGAGGGCTACTATGTCCTGAACTTGCATACATTTACAACATAACTATTCAATTTTTTAAAAAATAAATATATGCCAACAACAAATAAATAAATGACACCGCGAGTCACCATGAGAAAAGGATTGCTTAAGTGCCCACTGAAACGTAAGGGAGTAAATTTATTGAACTGCGGGTTTGAAAAAGTGGAGATGTTGCCTATAGCAACCAATCAGATTCTTGTTACCATTTGTTTAGTACATTCTACAAAATGACAGCTATAATGATTGGTTGCTATAGGCAACATCTCCACTTTTTCAAACCTGCAGCTTGATAAATTTATCCCAAGGCGTTGTCTGTTGCTTTCTCAATTGAAAAAAATCTATAAATTCTTTTGCTCTCATTGAAAGCCTGATTACTTTCATCTATAAGCATCTGTAGTGATATAGGGTTCTATAACAGTTTCAACATATTTGGGAGCTATAAGGAGATATTGAGCAAACTTCAAATCACATGGGTGTGCTGGTATTCTATTTTTAAACTTAAAGGAGCACTACTTTAGACAGACTCTGCCAGAAAGTAACCAACGCAAGTTAGTTTAGGACATATATTTGCAAAATATACCCTATAGGACAATAACATTTAAATCTAAGGGGAACAATTCCTACAAAGGACCTAAACTGTTCTCAGCAAGGTGACAGCACCACTGACAGGCAATCTAGAAGGGCTCATGGATCCTGAGGTTACACCCAACATTCATACCCATTACTTTTTTTTACCAAAGCAGATGACAGAGCATGAACATAACAAAAAACCAAGTTATGAGTTGATTAGATGTCCTATTTTGCCTCCATTTCCATGAGCTCAAGTCCCTAATGTGTGTGGGCACCTCCTATATATGAATAAGCTCTTAGATTAATCAGATTCAAAAATCATTTTTTGATATGTAAAATCCTAGGTCTCTTCCCAAAGTTATCAATAAAACCTAACTTGGTGGTGTTTGGGACTTTTCTGGAAAAGACCATCATGTTGTCAGCTCTGTAAAATACACCACCCACCCTGCAAATGAGCATTGATGAGGGTTATACAATAGAAATTAATAAACTGCATCACTGAAAGAAAACTCTCCGTTATTGTGCACCTTTTACTAAGCCCCTAGTGACAGACATACGATTACAATGCAAGCTTAACTCAATTCTTAGTACGTGCAGCATAGAAGAAGTTAAATGTGTTAGCAGTGAAAGGAGGCTTTGTAGTACAGATGTTAGTCAGCAAAGTGCCCGTGCACTAGTTGCAGAAGTTTGCAGTGAACAGCCTGCCAGTATAGAGAGCCGTGCAGAGCAGAGCAGCAGGGTTATCAGTTTGCACAGTGAAGGAATGACAACGCGTCCCGTTAGATAAGAGCCGACTAGACACATGAGGCACAGTACAGGGATACAGGACACCACTCCAGCCTCAAATCTTTACCTTGAAGAAGGAACTTTTTTTTTTTCGTTCACTCACTCTTCTTTCTCGTTTTCAATCCTTATTTTCATCATTTCCGGAGACTCAAAATCATCCCACTCTGGCAGGCAGCCGACCGCCCTAAAACAGACAAAGGAGGAGGCTTTGGGGTGCCGCCCCCTCCTGGTACTTCAGTCAAAACTTAAAGTCAAAGGTGCACTTAATGCATCAAAACTGGTCGTGGCTGTCACTGAAAACTTCTTACCGCATCGCAAGAGATACAGATACAAGAGATACAGATAGTGCTTTGTGACGGGGAAATCATCTAAGCAACTCTAGAGCAGACATTGACTTCTTATAGAGGTTATGAATTGAGGGTGTACCCTACAAAGTATGATACTCATTTTATAATGAGATGACTAGCAGAGTTCCACACCCATCCTGTCTGTTCAGTGAAGAGGCCCAGTACGGTGCATTATTCACACAGTGAGCTACACACTGCACAGACTTATATATGACAGTAGAGGCTTCCAAGTGAAAGTTTAATTTTTGCATAGGTACCAGATTGTCAACAACAAAAACAGTGATTATTTGTACAGCCATTATTTATATAACAATACTGTTTAAAAGGTATATGTTATACTGACATAAAAGGTTATGTAGCAATAGTATTTATTTTATTTAGGAGTTTTCAGTATCTAAGGCTATAAATTGTAAATAACTAATACATTAGTGTGTGACATCGTGAGTTGTACTCCAGTTTTCTTGCTCACCCAAAAAAGAAACTGGTAGGTTACCTGACTTCTGAGTAAATTGGCCCTAGCATGTGTGCCTGAGGTAGGGAATTTGGTTTATCTCTATGGACTCAGGAACTGTTGTGTATAGATAACTGTATGATACAGTGTGCAGCCCTGTATTATACGTTGGCAGGGCCAGACTGGGACTAAAAATCAGCCCTGGCATTTAAAGTACACAGGCCCACCTCAGTTCCAGCAGGAAAGAAACTATGTACCGAAAGGGCGTGACCACATTGTGTTGTGGGTGTGTTCAACATGGGGCATTGATACATACATTATAATAAAACATTACATTTATCACGCCCTCCCAGCCACATCATGACCACATCATACCCCCAGGCACATTATAACACCCCCAGCCCACTGTACTTATCTATGCTTCTGGTGCTGCTGACATCCATCAGGATGGGAACTTCCTGTAGAGTGAGTAGGGAAGCTCTTAGTCTAACAAGATTACCAAATCTTGTTAGACTTAGAGCCCCTCGGCTTGCTCTGCAGTCTGGGTCCTGTCCAGGAACTGGGAGTAGCTAGCAGTTCCCTTTCCCTAACCAGAGGTGAATTAAGGCTCAGGGGGCCCAGGGTATTTAAGACAGCGGGGTCCCTATTATGTAACATGGTTATCATTTTAGAAAAATACACAGGCACTACTGTTAGAAGCACAAAGCTCTGCCTTCACAAGCAGCTGTCCTTGCAGTCAGACCAAATCCTGAATAAGTGAGACAGTCACCCAAATTCAGGACTGCCCCACCAGATTCAGGACAGTTGGCAGACTGTCCTGCTCTCTCCTACCTGTCTTGGTCACTTTCACCACTTGTAGCAGCTGGTTTCTTTAGCTCAGTTCCTTCTTGTCTTCTTGATCCTGGAATATTGTATGCCTTATTTTAAAAAAAAATGGGTACATGAGATTTAGAAAACTCCAACCAGCCCCAGTGTTAAAACAATAGCATTCACGTTTTATAATTAGGCCTCCCTCCAGTCCCCACAATAATAATATTCACATTTAATAAGTAGACCTATTTCCCTCCAACCAGCCCCAACATTAAATTAACAGTATACCCATTTACTAAAAACATTTCCCTCCCTCCAAACAGTCCCAGCAATAAATTAAATAGCATTAACGTTTAATAAATATAACCATTTTCCACAACCATCCCCTGCAATAAATAATTCATATTCACATTTAATAAATAGCCCTCCTCCCCAAAATCAGCCTCATATTCAATTGATAGCCCTAAACCACCCCAGCATTAAATTAAAGGTTCATTCACCTCACCTTAAATAATTAGCCCCCACATACACTCCACCATTAAATAGCCTACCTCCCACAATATAATAAGATCCTCCCTTCCCTCACATATTATATTAAAATACTGTGCGCTTGCACACACTATATGAACATGGCCAAACACACACATGCACAGTATAGCCACTCACGCACACTATAGCCACACAGGCACACTATAACCACACAAACACACTATAGCCACACAGACACACAATAGCTACACAGACACACAATAGCCTCACAGATACTCTATAGCCACACAGACACACTATAGCCACACACGCACACTATAGCAACACGGGGCCACACGCACACTATAGCAACACAGGGCCACACACGCACACTATAGCAACACAGGGCCTTGCGCACACTATAGCAACACGGGGCCACACGTGCACACTATAGCAACACGGTGCCACATGTGCACACTATATCCACACACGCATACTATAGCCACACAATAGCCACACAGACACACTATAGCCACACAGACACAGTATATGCACACACGCACACTATAGCAACACGGGGCCACACACGCACACTATAGCCACATACGCACACAATAGCCACACAGACACACTATAGCCACAAAGACACACTATAGCCACACAGACACTTTCCTTGTTACATCCGAGCAGCAGCACCTTCATCCTGCGCGCAGGTCAGCGGATGGAGAGTCAGTGAAGTGTACTCACATGGGGCGGCACCTGTCACGTGGTGCCGTCCTAGGTGATTACTTGCATAGGTGGCACTTCACTTACTCTCCGTCCGTCGAGCAGCAGCACCCTGCTCGCTGTTTGGCGGGCATGCGGACTGGGCCATCTGACCATCAGCCCTTCTGGCATTACCCAGAAGTGCCAGATGGCAAGTGCGGCCCTGTACATTGGTGTTTCTTAAATAAATGATAATAATGTATTTCTGAACACATCTCTCACACTTCCCAAAATGCTAAACTAATTTTCAGGGGCACATTTTTGCTAAACCATTCATGCATGTTATAGATAATGATATTGGTTAGGTATTCTACAATCCCCAGAGTAACATGTTTACTATTCTTTAATAAAATATCAAATTACAAGTTCCAGAGAATAAGAATAGATAGTACATATTGCATTTCACATACAGAAGGATTTATACTGTGCATTTGGTCAATATTTAAAAATGGATATTTCCAGGGGCAACAAATTTTAAGAGCCATTCTATGAAATTTGCCTATAGAAGTTAGAGACTGTTGACAAGAATGTATTTTTTACTGGCTGCTAAATATGGATTTTAATAACTGCTAGAACTTTATTGATAGATGGCAACCATAATACATACTCTACATTGTTTTAATATAAACTACTTTAATTTGTGATGTTTTAAGGTCTGATTGTCGTTTTTAAATAGCGATTTGTGTATGTAGTGCTAATACATTCTAATGATGATGATCAAGACATAGGGTTACGGCACCCTCAGTTTCACTCCTTATATTCAGTTTTCCACCCAATTCTGTCACTTCCACCTTTGGAACATTGCTCGAATACACCTCTTTCTAACTCAATACATCATCAAACCCTCATTAATTCATCCTTCCTGTCTTGACTACTACAGTCTTGTACTAACTGGCCTTCCTCTCACCCGGCTCTCCTTTCTTCAGCCTGTCCTAAATGCTGCAACAAGACTATTCTTCCTTTCCTGATGCTCCACTTCTGCTGCTCTTCTCTGTAAAGCTCTACACTTGCTTCCCATTTCTTATAGAATTCAATTGAAGCTGCTTACATACAAAGCCCTCACTGAGGCCTCTCCTTCATGCATCTCTGATCTTCTCACGTGGCACAATCATTCCCATTCCCTCCGCTCTGGGACTTTCTTACCCACCTTAAATGACTGTCCCCAAATCTTCAATCTTTTAAGCACTCCCTCAAAACGCATCTTTTTACCTTAGCCTAGCCCACCCTCTACCATGACTACTACCTCTGCACGTTCTTTATCCCACTTCTTATTAGCTCTTTTTGTCTCTGCTTCCCCTTCCCTGTAGACTGTAAGCTCTCATGAGCAGGGCCCACTTTTTCTTCTGTCTCATGTCCCACCTTTGCCTACCACGTTTGTACCTGTCCTAGGTCATGTTCTGTTTTATGTTTAAGTTGGATTAATCTGATACTAGTGTAAACTTTTATACTTGCTCATGTTTTATTTTGTTTGCTTTATAATACTGTCTGTCCAGCGCTGTGCAATCTGTGGCACCTTACAAATAAACAATGATGGTGTGAGTTTAAAATGGAGCATGTTTGAATATCTTAAAAGGATCACTGATCCCTATAGGGTTGTGATAGGATGCTAGCGCTTTAAGCTCTAATTAAAATTTGTGAAATGTATGCATGCACACAATACAAACATTCATGTGAACAGTTTCATAGAGCCCTGTGATCCCTAAGAATTAAATATGCTTTATCCAGTGCATAAACTGTGGATCAGGACCACAAGTGGGGCCCCGAGATCTATTTTTATGGTAATTTGTTTGTCAAACATGCATTATATTCTATTGGGAACCATTTCTTTAGGGTAAACAATGGCACATTGATAATATGTGTGCTAAAACAATGGCAACGGAAAATTGGGCATCCCAGCTATAAAAATGTCGAGCACCATTAGAGAGCTCACATAAGTGCATGGCAGTGTATGATGGATGCTGTAGGCATTTCCATACATACTTGGTTGAAATTTATAGAAAGTTGAAGCATTAGCTGTTTACCCATGTTCTGCTGTAAAGGCATATGGTAAATCCTGTGTACAGAAATGAAATTCCTTTAGTAGTCTCACTTATTGTCTATAAAAAAAAAATTGTGCAGTTAAGATTCCAGAGATGTATGTCAAATTTATATGATGCCCTTACGCATTCTGCCCCACCATCAGAGTAAGTAATTCTACACATAACTTAACACATTTTTATACTTGCATGTATCATTGCACACTTGTGCAACATAATCATATGCTTGGCTTCACAAGAATTGTAATCTAAATGTTGGTTTGCGCTTGTGTGATATTTCACCAATGGAGCAACCAAGAATATATATTGCCTGCAAAAATTTATTTGCTCAGATGTTCAGAAAAAAATGATCAAACTAAACTAAATCCTGTTGGTAGGTTATTTACTTTTGTATGCATATGTGAGTCTGCAAGAAATAACAAAAAGTACTGTATCTGAAAGGGGCATACTGTAGATTAGGTTGTGTAGTCTGAGGGCCTTTTCCTTGATACGGTAAATAGTTTTAAACATGTCTATTAATTTATCTCAATAGTAACACATTTAGATCTTTTTCCCATAAAACATACTTTATATTTAAATTACACTAGAGATATGTATATATTAGCTCAGTATTCGTTACTGCTCAACATTCATTACGTTCACTTAATTCATCTATCTCTTTCACAATGATGTGTTGCATTTAGCGTCCAATGTTTTTTTTTTCTCTTTTTTTCATTTAGGTAGAAGTAATGCTGACACAAATATTCTTCTAGATAACAAGCTCAGCCACACACACCACAGCCTGTGAGAGAATGCAGCTGATTTTTATTTGGAGGAACTTACTTACAATTCTTCCTGCTATGTCTTGTCCAGCTGATTTCCTTGCTTCCAAACCTCCTACATCCCTGTATGTAGATATATTTAATTGTAATAGATGTCACAGTAAGTTGAGTTCTCTTGCTAGACAAAAACTTTCTTCAGGTCTTGTGCTCTGTTATATCTTGCCCTGCATGTTAAAACGTCTGTTCCCACAGGGTGAATCATAGAAACACATCACAGCAGGTCATGGGTATTTTGCAGTTCAATATTCAACTCTCTTCAGCACAGACCAGATGTACAGACACAACTTCATATACAAATACATACTGCATCTGCACACTCCAAGTTAGCAGCCATTACAGAATTCTGCTTCCAAACTGTACATAATGTCAGGCACACAAACACCCACACGCACACATACCAGCACACGCCATCTAGTGCTTAGCAGCTTATACATAACTTTTTTCAAAAGACAGAGATGAATTATACAAACTCAGCTGACAGTACATGAGTAGTTTTGATAGAACAACACAGAAAAAAACATGTCAGAGACAGAGCCTGGAAATTCATCACAATAAAATTAACACTAGTGAAATTCAGTCTTGTGAATACAAATTATATTCAATATAATAGGTTAGAAATCATGGGCTAGATTTACTAAGCTGCGGGTTTGAAAAAGTGGGGATGTTGCCTATAGCAACCAATCAGATTCTAGCTATCATTTATTTAGTACCTTCTACAAAATGACAGCTAGAATCTGGTTGCTATAGGCAACTTCCCCACTTTTTCAAACCCGCAGCTTAGTAAATCTAGCCCCATGTGTGCTTTTATTTTTCCAAGGTGGATGACAGAACTGCATACAAGTCATGTAATAAAGTTGCCCTCCCCATGTATGTGTCTGAATCCATGTTAGAAAGAATGAAGAGGAAATACACATTTGTGTACTAAGCATACACACCAAAAATGTATGCACACTTGTCTGTGCTAAGATTTTTGCATATCTGCAACTTGCGAGTTTTTACGTCCGGAGAGGCAGATGGAGTACAATAAGAATGAGGTCATGTAATTGCAATTTAATTAGATGCGAATGCATACACAGATTCGCCTTTCAGAAGGCACGTCTTCATGCTGGAATGCTGATGCAAATATACGCAATGATGATTATCAACAGTACTATGTAGTTGCTTTCTGATTTGCTGATTTTGGATTGTCTTATCCAGGTGATAACATCAAAGTTATATAATAGTAGATCAATTTATTAAATGATTTAACAGACATTTATTCACATTGTCATTTCCATACGGGACTACTGCAGGAAAGGCAATTCCCATTTAATTTTTAAGAGGATTTGGAGGTGTTCATTTTTTATTTTTTTTTAATATGGTAAAGGAAACATTGCTTTTATTAATAAGACATTATCTCTCTTGTGTATCTGACCACATTATGCTATTTATACACAACATAATAATAAGTGTTTGTATTACATTATTAGGTTGTGTACAGATAGGGTAATGCCATTTGAGTACTAACACAACAGTTGCACATCCTACGCCTCCATCATGTATGCATGCATACACACACACTGATACGCCTTGTTCAAGTAGTATTATTTCTGAGTCGTTCGCAAGATAGATCCAACTTTGCATACTGAAGCAAGTACGCATTTTCTTGTGTTCATCTTTTCCTGTGTACATCAAATATGCATATTAGTCCGAATCTTAACGGTCATGAAAAATGTACAAGCATTTAACAGTTACACAGATACAGAAATTGTGACCTAATATTTTAATGAGCTAAGTTATAGTAACTTCAGCATTCTTTGAAAATATCTAATGAGTCAATATTTGCATGCAATTTCATGTATGTAAAACAATATTATCATTGGCAAGTCATATAACAATTAAATATTTTCATTTCCAAAAGGAAAAGCTCACTAATTAGTTTCTTTTTATGCTTTTCACATATTTAGCAGTCTCCAAATTCAGTAAATGTTTCTGTAAATTGTATTGCTTTTTTTGCCCACTTTTGCAAAGTTTTGTAAATGAATCATTGCACATTTGCATTTAGCTTATTGCTGTATACCTTGCATGCATTTTTCATTGATATTGTAATTAAATACCTTTTGAGTTAATAAATGACATGCATATAATATTTTGTTTACTAAACTAGCACTGAAATAGAAAGGTTATTTTTATTGAAAATAAGCCTCTAAAACATTTCTAGTGCTTTCTAATATCTGACATGACAAGATATGCTGCAGTTGTGATTAATGCAGGGACGCACGCAGGATTGTTAGGGGGGGTTTTCCCCCCACTGAGTACAATACAGCACCGCCGCGGACGCTTCTTTGACAGCGCCGCGGCTGCTGTATAGTACAGTGCCATATGTAGGGGCACTTTGTTAGCGGAGGGGAGGGGTTTCTGAAGACCCAGAACCCCCCCTGCGTGCGCCACTGTAATGGGCATATATTATAGTGATAAAAGGTAAAAGCATATTCCTTCTTCCTCCATATAATGAGGCTGGCTAACAAAAAAATGTCAGATAAATTTGAACATTTTTATTTATTTATGTATTTATTTATTTATTTATTTATTTACTTACTCACCATGGTATCTGAGTACCATCAGAAGCCAAGCCTAACTTGTTCTCAAAGCATGCTTTCACAGCAATTTGGCAGCTGCAATTCTTGGCTTTAATACAGAGGTTTAATACAGAGGAACATTTAATACAGTTCTATATTCTCATCTGTAATGAGTAGTTCTTTAAGGGCTGAAAGCCAGCTGTTAGCTTACAGGGAATGTTTCTAGTTCAACCACTTTCTGTACGTGTAAAGGCATGAAGGTTTTGCAAGTTGTGACTAGGCTGCAATAGGAAAGAAACATGCAGCTCAGGTTTTTCTTTAGTACAGTGTGATACTTTTTAGTTTATGACCTAAAAGGTTTGTTATTCTATCTTAATAAATCAATGAATGCTAATCACTCTGTTGCATACTATGGGCCTGATTCATGTCCGAACACAACTTGCACGTAAGTTGCTTGTTTTAAAAGAGCATGGAACTTGAGTGTAGTTCCAACCGTATTCAAATCCAAGCGTATCTTAAGATATGCAGAGTACACTCTGCTTAAACAGTACTAGCTGTACGTAGACACACAGTACAGACTGCTGTATAACGCACATGCATAAGTACAATTAAAGATCACATCAGAAGGCAGAAACTTTTATTTGATCATAAAAATCTTTTTTTACATTATATACATAAATAACAAAGATTTCTATGCATTTTGTACATACAATGTATTTTAATAGTATACCTTAGTTACATACAGTTGTTCCGTGACAGTTAGTGGCAGGTATACATGTACTTTTTCATTTAAAGACTATGCCATGTAAGTCATCACCATCAGTCAGCATTTACACCTGCCCTGTAGTGAGTGCAAAAAATACGGATGAAAACAAGTGTATTTACGATAAATGTAGGACTTGAATCATCCGCATCTGCGTCGGAAAGCCCTTACTGTAGATGGCCTACTTTAGTCCACCCCTTCTCTCCCCCTTTATGCCTCTCAAGTCATAGGCAGTCATAAGTGTCATTTGCGTTCACACGTGAATTGCATGCAATTGCGTTCATTGTCATAATATCAGCTTCTGGGCATGTGCAGAGCCATTTCACGCAAGATATGCTATGCAAATGGGCGTGTGTCCGAACATGAATCAGGCCCTATATATGTGTGGTTATTTGAAACTAGTTAACTTAAAGTTAACTTAGTTAATTAGTTAACTTAAAGAGCAAGTAAAGCCACTATTTGAAAATGTGTAAAATTCAGTGCTACTGAGCTGAATGATATACCTGAAATAACTGGATTGTTTATACTTATTTAAATATGTCCACCATGCTCTTTCATTTCTCTGTAGCATATCAATGTTAGTAGTGAGATATTTATCTTAACTAAGCAAGCAGACAGGCCCAGTTTCCGCCTGCTCCTTCTTCATCTCCGGCTCTACTTCAGTAACTCTGGCTCTGCTCTTGTCACTCTCCCCGGCTCATCTCTCATCCAACCTCCTGCCACTCCAAAATTGGTGCCTTCTCTGAGACCGTGGACACACCGGACAAGTTTGCTGGTGACCGCGGCTTTGGCCTATTCGCCTGCTGGGTTTTGCTGACCTCCTGCTGGGCCTTACTATCCACGGCTCTGGTCTAGTCCCCACCTGCATTCTCATCCTCCCAAATGGCCACATGATAGTCAAAGTTTTCTGATGCCCTTGGTCTCTACTCTACCAACCTACCATCTGGCTTTCACGGTTATACATCTCATTCGTCCTGTTCCATCTGCTCTCTGGCTCCCTGATGAAGCTCACCGCCTAGTCTACACTTCTGCTATCTCCAGGCATTTCCTGATGCCTTTCCTCATGCTGATGCCTTTCCAGCCTGCTGTGCGCCCCCTCCTCTGGCCTTCTCCTCACCACAGCTTATGATATATTTCTCCACTAATGCCGTCCATCCTCGTTCTCAAGCTCTCAAGACTTTGTACTCATCTGATGTCCCTGGTTTTATCCTCGCCTGATGTCCTTGGTTCACCCTCTCCTATGACCCAGTCTCTTCCACTTATCTCACAGACCTCCTGACCCCGCTCTTAGATTCACCCTATTGATTATCTCCTCATGGACTAGGTCTTGCCCCATGGATTAGTTTATGCTTTCTATAAGTATTGTGCCCTCTGTTGCACCATTAGTTACCATATGCTCTTTCTGGTATAGCACCCACTGTCACAAGTATCTAATATATGCTGTTTTTCATTTTTACTATTCTATTCTTTTTTGTTTCACCACTCTAATTTGATACCTCTCTCTGCTGACTGTTCACTCAGTGTCCTCTAGCAGATGTTGACTACTTTCCACTGTTTCCACTGCTGCCTCTCTCCTCTTTCCCCTGCCCCCTCCTTCCTCCCTACTACATCCTCTCACTCTGTGTCTCCCCCACCTAGTGCCCCCGCACTCACCATCTCTCTTTCCCTCTCACTATAGCTTCCCCTATCATTTCCTCCTCCTCTCTTCTCTCCCATCCTCTCTTTTTCTCATAACATGCCTCCTTGCTCATGTCCTATTCCCATACTCTTCACCTGCCCTATCATCCTTCCTAGACCCATTACACCCCTGAGCACCTGTAACACTGCCAATCTGATCCACATTACCCCACTTCCCACTCTCCTTTCTCCTGTGCTCTTTGGAATGATAGATATATCTGCAATAAACTGCCCTCTGTCCACAACCTCTTCTTATCCAACTCTCTAAACCTCCTTGCACTCTCTGAAACCTGGCCCTCCTCCTCTGATACCGCTTCTGCTGCTGCTCTCTCCTATGGTGGCCTTTCCTTAATCCACACTGTCAGGGCCAGAGACCATCCTGGTAGCGGCTTGGGTATCCTCCTTTCTCCCACTTGTACCTTTTGTGTCATCGCTCCTGAGCCTTCCCTTACGTTCTTCTCCTTTTGAGGTCCACTCCATCCGTCTCTTCTACCCTATTCAACTATGTATCACAGTCATTGATCGTCCCCTGGCCTCACCTTCCTATTCCTCGATAACTTTGCGGCCTGGCTCCCACAGTACCTCTCGTCAGACCTCCCATCTATTATTCTGGATGACTTTAACATCCCCATTGACAACCTCTCTGACCCAGGTCCAATCAAACATCTTGCTCTCTTCTCATCCTTTGGATTATCCCTATGGACTTCCTCCCCCACCCACTGTCTTGGCCACACCCTTGACCTTATTTTGTCCCACCTTTGCACTCTTTCTGACTTTCTCATTTTCTCCATTCCCTCTTTCTGACCATCACCTCCTCTCTTCATCTCCCTCACCTTCCCCCTCACCGAAACACACACTGACTAATCATAATCTTGACACCGCTGTCTTTTTCTCCTCCCTTGACACTCTCCTCTCTCCCTTAATCACCCTGACCTGTCCCAACCTGACAACGTTCCGCTATAACCTCATCCTCTCTTCTGCCCTTGATACTGTGTCACGAATCTGAATAATATTTAGTGGATCCCTTGTTTCTGCCTAGGAGTAGAACTCACTCAGGAGCATGGAGTCTAATGAGTAGGAGGTTTTTGCCAGTGACCCCCGCAAGAGGTTATGTGCTTCACTGCTCCTATCTTGCAGCTCGCGGTCTCCTGAGTAAGTGCTGGCAGAGTGACAGTGGAGCTTGAAGCAACGGACAATCAGAGAGACCCTGGAGGCAAGAGCTTGATAGCCTTTGGTTTATTGGCAATACAAATGACAGCACTACTGGAATATGATATGGATGATACATCAGGACTAATGCAGATGAATACAGATACAGCACTGTTGAACCACAGAGATATCGGATTAAGGCTGACTGATCCGTGGCTGGCAACACAGAGCAATCACAGATGAACAATACAGCAATAGTTCAGATGAAATAGATGATGAGATAGTACTGGCTGATTCGTAATTGGTAACCCTGGACAATGACAGGATAGCTAATACAGCAACAATTCAGATGAGATTGCTAATGAGATAGAACTAGCTGATCTGTAACTGGTAACTCCGGGCAACAGCAGAAGAAACACTGATGTAGCAACAGTCCAATATATACAGTAATGGAGAAGTATAATAACTCAGGTGACTGCGGAGAATCACTAATGCAGCAACAGTTCAATGATAGTAGAGACATAGATAGAACTAGCTGGTTCGAAGTGGTAACTCAAATATAGTAGGTGAATCACTGGTACAGCGGCAGTTCAGACAAGAACAATAGTGAAATAGAACTTAGCTGATCCATAGGTTAAAACTCAGAGCATAGCAGACGAATCATTGACACAGTTCAAACAGAGGCAGACATAGATTAGAACTTAGCTGATTCACAAATGATGATTCAAGCAACAGGTGAGTTAATGGTACAGCGACAGTTCAATATCTAAAAGTATCAGAGAAATAGAACTTAGCTGATCTATAAATGGTGATTCAGAACAACGGTTGAGTTACTGGTACAGCGGTAGTTCTAGCGTAGAAGGAGCGATGGCGTTGAGCTGGCTGATCCGTAGATAGTGATTCCAGAGCAGTTGTAATGAGTATAGGTGCTACAGGCAGTTCGTTAAGCAGCAGTTCAATATAGCAGAGTAACGGAGACGTAGAAATTAGCTGATCCGTGAAGGTGATTCAGAAAAACGAGTAAGTTGCAGGTGCAGCACCAGTTCAAATGGAGAAGCAGCAGTGGTGTTGAACTAGTTGATTCGTAGATGGTGATTCCAGGGCAACCGTGATAAACACAGGTGCAACAGGCAGTTTGTTAACAGCATGGCAGAGAGGAGTCCAGCTGATCCAGGACGTATAAGCAAGGCATAGACAGGAGTGTCACAGGAAGCCAAATCCTACAGAGAGTAAGTAACTCGAAGAACAGGCATTTGAACAGAGGGCAATGGGAGGTTTAAATAATGCTCCAAAACACTCAGAACCAATGGGAACAGGTAGGAGGTCACAGGTGATGATAATAGGTAGCACATGCGCAGACCCAAATGCAGATGATGTCTTGATAATAAAGTCAGTAACCTTGAACACCGCTTTTATGCAGAAGGTAACAATGCCGGTGCCTGTCTACGGGACCGGTGTGTGACATACTGCCACCTCTGTTTTCCTCCACCGCTCCAACCCCCAACACTGGCACTCTTAACTTACACGCTTCCTTACAAAATGTTTTGTACTGCTGAATGACAGTGGAGAAAATCTCACTCCCTAGCATATTTTCTTTGCTTCAAGTTCACCCTCTCCTTTTACAGCTCTGCTCTTTCCCTAGCCAAACAATCCTACTTCAAGTCTCTCATCTTATCTTAGCCATCCAACCCGCCTCTTCGCTACTTTCAACTCTTTACTTTCCCCTCCCTCTTTTCCCTTTCCACCCTCCGTCACTGCCACAGACTTAGTCACCTTCTTCTCCACCAAAATTGATTACATAAGAAGCAAAATCTCCTCCAACTTCTCTCATAGCATCCTCGCCTCACCCCCTGTTGCCCTCTAGTCATCATCCTCTGTGCTCCCTTCACCACACCTCGGGTGAGGAAGTCCATTCTCTACGCACATCCTCTCCTCCATCAACCTGCCCTCTAGATACCTTAGATCCCTCCTTTGATCCTCCTTAGATCCTCCTTAGATCCCTCTCACCTACTGCCTGCTTACACTCTGCCCACTTCTTTAACTTATGCTTTTCCCCTGGTATTTTTCCCTCTTCCTTTAAAAATGCACTTGTCTTGCCCATCCTTAAAATTAATCTTGACCCTACTCTATCCAACACCCAACCCATCACTCTGCTCCCTCTGCCTCAAAACTGCTTGAACAGCTTGTCTACAGCCATCTCTCCAGTTATCTTTGTCACGGTTGGCTTACAGGAAATTGATCCCTAGGCTCTGCTGAACATGGCTAGGCCCACCCACGGGCGCGGAGTCTAACAGACAGGTGGTTTTCACCAGGAACCCCCGCAAGGAGGTATGGTTTTAGCTGCACCAAATCTGCAGGTCGCGGTCCTGTGAGTCAGTGTACAGCAGAACGATGTGGGGGAGCCAGGTGAAGTGGATGGAGACGATGGAGTCCACAGATAAGTGGTATAAATACAGGCACAACAATAATATAGGCTGATAGTCAGCAGCCAATGAGTCACTAGGAGAATAGATGCTCTGTGGTATACAACGAGAGGACAGAGGCTGTCACTATGAAGCACTCTGGAGATGGTAATGGAAGTACTGGAGCAGCAATAGTTCAACACAGCCAGAGGCTGAAGGCTGACTGGAGTGGTGGAGGTAACTCGTAGTAACAGCTGATGAGTCCCAGATGAAATAGCAGCTCTGAACGGTAGAGATGAGAGAACTGCAGCTGTCACAATAGAGTACACTGGAAATGGTAATAGAGGTACTGGAGCAGCGATAGTTCAACACGGCCAGAGACTGAGAGCAGGCTGGAGTAGCGGAGGTAACCCATGGTAACAGCTGATGAGTCACAGGTGTAATAGCGGCCCTGAGTGGTAGCGATGAGAGAACCGGAGCTGTCACGATGAAGTACACTGGAGATGGTAAGAGTGGTACTGGAACAGCGATGGTTTAGTACAGACCACGAACTGAGAGCAGACTGGAACACAGGCAAACCACAAGGAGAACAGGAACCAGAACCACAGGCTGCAGGAAGTGAGCTTGAAGAACAGGCATCAGACAGGTGAATCCAGGAGGTTTAAATAGTGCTCCAGAAGTGCTTAGCCAATGAAAAAGAGGAAGGAGGTGCTAAAGTGCAATAGGCTTGCACCTGCACAGATCTGAATATAGCTGAATGAATGAACTGGATAATGTCTGATGCTGGGACATGGCAGTTTCCAGATAAATGGACTGCAGGTAACCAGACAGGTACTCTCTGTGGGACCGGAGCGTTACAATCTTTCCAACAAATCCCTCCTTGATCCTCTCCAATCTTTATCCCTCCTCTCCACTGAAACAGCCCTGTCTAAGGTCACTAATGATCTTCATTCTGCTAAATACAGAGGCCACTACTCCCTTCTTATCCTTCTGGACCTATCTGCAGCCCTTGTCAAAGTTGATTACCCTCTCCTGTTGCATACCGCTGGCACTTTTGGCCATTCCGACATTGTCCTCTCATGGTTCTCCTCCTATCTCTCTAATCGCTCTTTCTCTGCTTCCACATGAGCTCCTCCTCCCCATCCCTCCCTCTTCCTGTTGGTGTTCTTCAAGGCTCAGCCCTCTGCTCTTTCTCCTGTACACCTCTTCACTGAGTGAACTTATCAGTTCCTTCGGCCTCCAGTACCACCTGTATGCCGATGACACCCAAACCTACCTCTCCTCTCCTGACCTCTCCCCTTGCGTCATTTCTAAAGTGTCCTGCTGTCTCTCTACCATCTCCTCCTGGACATTCCATCAATTCCTTAAACTGAACCACTGCCAAATCTGAACTTATTGTCTTCCCTCCCTCAAGAGTCTCCACTCTTCCCGCCCTCTCCATCACTATTGGTAATACCAACATCTCCTCTCTTCCACAAGTGCGATGCCTGGGTATCATCCTTGATGCTTCCCTCTCCTTCGCCCCCCACATCCAAACCCTCACCCAGTCCTGCCACATTCACCTCCACAATATAGCTTGTATCTCTCTTTCTCTCCATTGATGCCACCAAAACTCTCATCCATCCCTTGATAATTTCCCAGACTGCTTACTGCAACCTCCTCCTTACTGGCCTCCCCCCAACTGTCTTGTTCTTCTTCAGTCCATTCTCAATGCTGCTGCAAGACTAATCTTCCTCTCTCGCCGGACTACCTATGCCTTTCCTCTCTGTCTATCACTGCACTGGCTCCCCCTCTGCTACATAATCCTCTTCAAACTC
Source organism: Mixophyes fleayi (assembly GCF_038048845.1). Lineage (NCBI taxonomy): Eukaryota > Metazoa > Chordata > Amphibia > Anura > Limnodynastidae > Mixophyes > Mixophyes fleayi. The sequence continues at coordinate 188,723,625 of NC_134405.1, forward strand.
CTCACCCTCACTTACCCATTTCTCTCTAACTCCACTGTTCCTTACGTCTCCAACCTCATCTCCATTTATTCTCACTCTGACCCCCTTTGGTCAGCTAACAACCTCCCATCTGGTTACCTCATCTTATACCCGCATTCAAGACTTTTCCCATGCTGCCCCCCTTCTCCGGAATGATCTCTCTCACTCTATCAGGCTATCTCCTAATCTGCATATCTTCAAACGCTTCCTTAAAACCTACCTGTTCATGGAAGCCTACCCTTCCTCTGTCTAACCTATTCCCTGCCCTTCACTACATAACCTTTCATGATCCCTCTTCACCAGTTTTAGTACTTTTCACCCTCATTCTCTTTCTCCCTCTGTTCATCTTACCACCTGCTTTTTTTCATCTCTCCCCCAGTTCACTACTTCCCTCACCCTGACTCCCTGCTTTGTGTCTCTTTTTAGTCTGCCCCTTCCTTCTAGATTGTAAGCTGTCGCAAGCAGGGCCCTCTTGTCCTCCTACTTTTGTTACCTTTTCCCTCAGCTCCCCTACTTGATTTCTACTTCTCATAACTAGGCCCCTGCCTTGGTCTCATCTTCACACCTTGCAGGTCTTAATCCTGTTAGTTACGCCCACACTCCGGGGCACAGGTTAAGCTTGCTTTACTTATCTCTCTCCTATATTTCTTGCTTGCTTTTGTTCTCTCCCTCTTTTGCTCTCTAGCTTCGTAGAGTCCTACCCTTCACTTATGCCTCCTTTGTACAAATGGATTGATAATTTACTGCACTTTGTTTGTATTGCCCAGTATGCCACGTCCTGTTTTGTCCTATGATCTACAGGGTTGTTAGTATACTGCACTTTGTTTCTGTAATACCCTGTAGGCAGTGTCCTGTTTTTGTTTTGTTTTTTGTTGTATTTTTCCCATGCTCTATGTACGGCACCACAGACATAATATAATAATATTAATTTTAATACCTGATCTAATTAAACACTAATATCCTATGCTAAATACTAACTAGCTTAAAATTAACTAAACAAGTATAGTGGAAAAATAGACACTAATGTTTTGCCTCACATGCTGAGACATCTTAGAGAAATAAATAATAAAATATATTTAACTGTGAGTGAGATGTGTCTTTCAATCTTCTTAATCTTCACTTTTTATTCCACATTATTCATAAAAAATAAAAACAGAAAAAAACATGGTGTAATACAATTTTTAACAATAAATAATCAAAATAAAGTGATATTTAGTGCACACAAAATGATAAGTAGTCCTTTGATGAGTGAAACAAAGTGATATATTTCTTCCTGTCCTTGTGAAGTGAAAACTTACTAGAAAACCTCTTTAATGGGACATAACATTTTCATTTGTGAAGCTATATAGGTGAGATATAATTCCACATGTGCTCCCTTTGTGGTTAAAGACTTCCTGTAAGATAACTTTGAAATAATTTTCTTTACACGCCACTTAGATTGTTAAAATTGTTTCACTCCTTTTTGTAGATTTCCACTCATAGCATACAGATAAAGACAAAAGAAAAGGGGGATTTTATTGTGATATTGGTTTTTCTTTAAAATTCAAAATTTATTTAAAATATAATAAAGACACTCACATTTTACAACAAATATAAGGCTAGTATGCACGTTTGGCTAAGTGGTTAGCACTTCTGCCTCATAGCACTTGGGTCATGAGTTCAATTTCCAACCATGGCCTTATCTGTGTGGAGTTTGTTTGTTCTCCATGTGTTTGCGTGGGTTTCCTCCGGGTGCTCCGGTTTCCTCCCACACTCCAAAAACATACTAGTAGGTTAATTGGCTGCTATCAAATTGACCCCAGTCTCTCTCTCTCTTTCTGAGAGTGTGTGTTAGGAAATTTACACTGTAAGCTCCAATGGGGCAGGGATTGATGTGAATGAGTTCTCTGTACAGCGCTGCAGAATTAGTGACGCTATATATATACATAAATGGTGATGATGATGATATATAGGTACTCCTACCAGAGGGAAGATAAGATAAGCGTAGTTCTAGCAGCAATAAACAGATGTTCCTCCCTGGTTTCCACCAGTATGATTCTCTTTAAGATGATCTTTCTTCTCATTTTTAATTCAAGTTATACACAGACTTTGGTAATTAGGACTGACAAAGTCGCTATTTGTCTTTTGACTGTTCAGTGTATTTGCTATTGAAAAATCGATTGTGACGGGGATGCTGATATGTCATTTCTGGTTTCTCGATATGCAACAAAATCTTTCTGTATATTATGTATTCAGATATTATTGTATTTTCTCTCTTGAGAATAAATGAGGTTAATATAAAATTAATAAATTGAAATGGAACTATGTCAGTGAGGAAGGTCCCTCTAATATCCTTTTGATTGGCTAAATTTAATATAAAAAGGGCCCCTAGACACTTCATCTCACTTACCTTAAAAAGACTGTATTACACAGTCGAAACGTGTTGGTTAGTTGATTGAAGTGTGATGGAGCAAGAGTCATTCATCCTTTACCCTTTAAACATCTTGAAGAGAAACTGATGGGTTCCAGCACCGACAGAATCCCGGGAAAAATTACATCTTATCTGCTAGTACTGCGCTCATCTTACATTCTTTTCTGGTAGAGTACCCATGCATACCTTATTTTAACTTTTTTAATATGTTATCAAATGTGAGTGTTTTTTAGGATTGTATTAAATTATTATTTTTATATAAACAATATTAGCCTAGAATCCTCCCATTTTGTTTTCTTTTTGGTGACCAGTTAACTTGAAAGAAGATGGAAATGACGCAAACTGTTTGAGCGGTATATAAAAAAAGACTTTCTGAGAGGCATTTCTCAAGAAAATTTCTAGTAAGTGTTTGACCACAAGGGGGGAATTTGTGGAAATAATATTTCACCGTCACAGTCTTGGAGAATATATTGTGAAGTTCAATGGAAATAGGCTTCTAATAAGTTCTCACTTCACAAAGAAAAGAGGAGATTTATGAATTAATATTAGACTCACTACTTATTTATTTAATTGTTAAAATATTGTGGTTAATCTCGGTGCAGGGGATTTGGGAGAAAGAACTAAATTTAGATATTTCACCAGAGGTCTGGTCGAAAATCAATCAGAATATATTCAAATTGTCAAAGTGTATTAACCATTCAGAAATGCTTATTAAAATGATTCACAGGGTGTATCTCACGCCAGACAAACTGCATAAAATCTGGCCGTCAGAAACTAAGTACTGTTGGAGAAATTGTGGGGAAGTTGGTACGCTTATACATGTTTTTTGGAACTGCCCTAAGCTACAACCACTTTGGGTTAAAATTTTCCAGCTAATCACCCAGGTCACTAAGGATGATTTATCCCCATGTCCGGCTATGGCACTTTTACATCTATATCCCCCTCATCTTCAGCGTCATAACCACTATGTGGCTGGGCACATACTCATATCAGCCAGAGCCGCAATAGCTCAAAGCTGGAAATCCCCCTTGGTTCCATCTCTTACCAAAATCATCAGCAAAGTACAACACAGCTATGAGATGGAAACCATAGGCTTTAACTTTTCCTCAAGAGCTTCTTCGCCCCTGGTTAAATGGTTCACATGGTACGAATTCTATTCAAAGTATAGACCTGTGTCTGCCACCTAAATCTCCCATGCTGTATACCCCTCTGGAGGGTAGATGTCCCATTCTCAAAATGTGCCTATATGGTTGATTGGGGTCAATACGGCCAGTCTCCGACTCCTGCCCCCCTGTCTGTCTCCCTCCTCCTCCCCCTTGAAGTCTTTGTCTTATGTGTACTTGAATGTTTCCTGTGTTATTGTTTTTTGTTACTTTTTTGATGGTTTATGGGCAGTTCTGTTTGTTTTATTGGATCTACATTATGCACTGTACTCTGTGGTAACTGCTATGTTTGTTACATATTCTTTTACTTAAAACTTAATAAAAACCTTTTGAGAAAAAAAAAATATTGTGGTTAATTAAGTGGATTGCAGTTTGTATTTTTTCTGTTTTATATTTTATGAAAAATATGAAATACTTAATGAAGATTTCTCTCATTCAGTTTTACTCATCAAATGACTACTTATAATTTTGTGTGCACTGAATGTCACTTCATTTTGATTATTTTATTGTTAAAAATTGGATTGAACTATGTTTTTTTCTGTTTTTATTTTTATGAATTATGTGAAATATAAAGTGAAGACTAAGAAGATTGAAAGACACATCTTGCTCAAAATGAAGTAATTATTTATTTTTCTAAGATGTCTCAGCTTGTGAGGTAAAACATCAGCACCTTACTATTTTTCGCTATATTTTTTTCCCCTGCAGTCCGCTGCAACCAATGTAGAGTGACATGGTTGATCACAATGAAGAATTCCAGGCCATAAAGATAAAGCTGCAATTTCTTAAAAGCACTTACTATGTGAGGCAATTGTGACCTAAGCCAACTCCCAGGCCAGTAGCTTATTGGAGAGGTATGTCACAGGGTGTTCCTGACCATCATCATCCCCTACCTGGCTAAGCACAGGTCCCAGTCCATGACCCAAGGCATCAGTATGCACAATGAACCATCTCTGAAAATCGGTCTGCTAGCTCTAAGGAACCGGAAAGTTAGTCCTTCAGTCGCCTAAATGCCCTCTCACAGTCATCAGTCCAGTCCAGTTGTCTACTGTACTTTTTGGATGTTAAACCACTCAAGTGTGCTGTAGTGAGGGATGAACTTTATGTAATATTGGCCAGAGCCCAGAAAAGGCTGCACCAGCTTTTGGTTGGTGGGTCTAGTTCATTTCACTATAGCCCCGGACCTTGAACAATATTCTCATATCATGCTCTCATTTGTTTTCTCAAATCTGCCCCTTTTTGTGACCTCACTGAAAGAGATGTGGTGGAAAGCTTAATGAGTTTATATTCCTGAAGAGTCTCTTTTTTTCCTAAACACCTTAGTAATGAACTGAAATATATTTTCTTTTGAACATCATAAAATTTAACTTTGAGTAAACAGGTTAGGAGTTTCTCAAAAAAAAGTAGTGTTAATGTGCGTATCGTCGCTAACCAATAACGATTGTCGAACCTCGATTTGTGTTTCCAAAGCACAAAGATTTATTCGCAATAAGTGGAATAATATGCTCAAACGAAGTAATAGTAAATACAGCCGTTACTTATCGCAGGCGCTCTGGATCCAGTGCAGTCATTCAATCCTGAAGTCTGGGGACAAGATGTCTGCACTCTGGATCACAAGCTGCTGCTTATATACACAATCAAATACAGTAATACAATGAAGATGGTATGGCTTGCATCTATTGGTCCGGGTCTCAGGAATGTCCAAGGGGTCGTCAATCATTGGCTGGTTCATCCTAAGGAATCCAAAGGAGGGGGTCATCTCTGCAGGGGGTATGCTCTGCTCTTCCCGCCAGGATTCCTTAGTCTTAAGTAGTTCATAATTCCCTATCATTCATAACTTGCGTATGCACTCTGCGATTCCCTCGCAGAGTGAACCAAACAGTAGGATATGTAACAAGGTTCATTATGATACCACTCATGATGTTATTCCTTTAACCCGTTCCGTGTATTTCACTAATATGCATGTAACTCTGATATAACATATAAATACTACTATATTTCGACATAACTGACTATGTGTTGCAACTACCATTAATGTATACTATTTTATAAGTATGCGTGTTTGTGCGAATGTATGGTAAAAGACCAATTACTGTTGCTGCCACGTGTAGTGGATGCGTACGCCCTTTCACGCCGTAGCGTGCCCTTGTACGTCGATGCGTACCGTACGCATCTTTTCAGACAAAGACAACCAAGTTTGCTAGACTTTAATTGAAATGACTTTATCCAATTTACTGACTTCGACAGTTCCACCCTTTGATAGTGTAATAAACTATCACCCAATCACCGTTTCAAGTTCAGGATTGTACAATACTTCTCAACAGACCATGATCTCGGTATCTGGTACCACCCTTTCAGTCTCTTTCTCAGTGTTACTCTTATGAGACCGTTTTCCACACTTCAACACAGTAGGAACACATTTGACAACTAAACCAATTGCTAAGATGACACCCAGTATAAGGAGAAGGAGCTTACCTACACTCGCAATCATTATCTGTACCCACTCCCCCAGACCGGAGAACCATTTTGCTGGGTTCAACCATGAGAACCAACCCGCCACCTTTTCCCCGACCTCATATAACGAAGAATTATGGCTCTTTCGAAATTCCCATTTCAGCTGCAAAATTTCATCCATCTTCCGGTCTATAACCTCTTTAGGGTCATCAGTATTATTAGTAATGTACGTGCAACATTTGACACCGAACTGGGTGGCCAGTGTCACACAGTACCCACCAGTGATAGAGGTGAGATAATTTAGTACCAGTCTATGTTGCACCAACTCCTTCTTGTACGCTTGTAGCTCCCTTCCAGTATACCTGAAGGTGTCATCATACATCTCGGTGATATTATCTATTAATTTAGCTAGGTCTTGGATATATTTAAAGTTTAATGTTCCCCGAGCGGTCCTGGTGAGATCTAGAGCAACCATAACTTGGAAACCAGCAGTTTCACTAATCAATTTTGTAGCTATGGGTTCCTCACCAGGAATCATATTTCTCTTGCCACGGTGTTCATACTGTGTGTGTATGTATGGTGGTGATGCAGTCTTGTGAATATCTACCATTTCTTCATGAGTAATAGTCATGATTTCAGGAACCAGTTTAGCTATGAAACACAAGCCCTTGGAACTCGGAGTCACCCAGGAATAAGCTTTCCTTCCACAAACAAATTACACATCATCAGGGAGAACATAAGGAACAGTATGCCCATGAATTATATCACACAGAGTTTGGATAAAACTACCCATGCCTAGTGTCTCCATCTGCTCTAGACACGTGTCGGCATTAATGATGTTTTCACATTTATCTGTAGAGACTTTTCCAATAGATACCTTCTTATGTTTGGTTATACGCCCTAACTTGTGACTTCCATCAGCATTCCTGCCTAGTAGTGACCTTGTGAGTCTCTCTCTAAAATGAGTGTGGCGAGCCATTGTCTGATCTGATAGGTCAGCCTCCCAATTCTCCAGGCGCTTTGTTATGTTTAGGCACAGCAAAGATCTGCCTATGGAGTATTGTCGAAGCGTCAGACTAGGGGACCTAGTGTTATTGTACCTCCCTTCTATGGGCCTCCCACCCCTTAATTCGAGTACTTCGGATATGTTTAGCGGGAATGGCACTAGTCCTATGTTATGCTGCCCTTGAGGCACGTGAGAGCACACCCAACATTCAGTTTGGTTTAGCACCTTACCCACCAGGGAGTGATAATCCTCCAAAGGATGCCCGCCTATATTCAGAGTACTGGGGGACTGGCATCGTTGGATGCATCTCTCGTCAACTAGAGAGTTGCAGAACTTGCAGATACAATACTCATCAGACAATAGCCCCTCACACTGCCTCCGAGTTCCTGAGCTAGCAGACCTTTTCATAACCCCTGGACCAAGTTTGATAATGGGCTGCTCAGGATATCCTATTAACTTTTCTTCGACCTCTATTTCATCCGTATCACTCCCAGAACTCTCCTCCGTCCTCCATCCTCCTTCACAAAAATAGAATGTCCTAGAAAAAGTAAAAACAAGGAAAATCCTGGAACAAAACAAAAACAAAAACCGCCACTCCATCGTTGGAAAGATAGTTCTGAGGCAACGTCTCTGGTTCAGGTGTCTCAACTGCAGGCTTTAGGTCTCATGGAACAGGTTCACAAGTGACAGTTCTATGTCGTCGGTCTGAGTCTTGTCTTGCACTTTCTCTGGATTATGGACTCTCCTGCAGTGGGTGGAATGGACCCAAGTGTCTCTCTCTGCAACCTTCAGTGATGTAGTACTGGTCAGCAGCACTTGGTATGGGCCTTCCCAACGGTCTGTTAAACAACCTGAACGTAAGAAATTGCGGATCATAACATAGTCTCCAGGTTCAACATCATGACAGTTCGTTTCTGGCATACCAGGTGACAGCATTTTTAGTTTTTGTTGTTGTTGTTTCAGCTGTCTACTCATTCTTATAAGATATTGTACAGTCACTTCATTATTACACTTTAACTCGTCTTGTGGACTCACGGTCAAATGAGGTTGTCGTCCGAACATTATCTCAAAGGGGGACAGATTAAGAGGAGGTCTAGGAGTGGTTCGAATGCTGTGGAGGACCAACGGCAAAGCCTCAGGCCATGCCAACCCAGTTTCAGCCATTATCTTACCTAGTTTGTTCTTGATAGTACCGTTTACTCTCTCCACCTTACCACTGGCTTGTGGTCGGTAAGGGGTGTGAAGTCTGCTACTGATTCCCATGAGTTTACACATATTTTGGAAGACATCACCAGTAAAATGGGTACCCCTATCACTTTCAATGATTCTAGGGATACCGAACCTACACACAAAGTCTTGTACAATTTTCTTTGCAGTGAACACAGCAGTATTAGTGGCTGCCGGATATGCTTCTACCCAACCGGAAAACACATCAATACACACTAACACATACTTTAGATTCCTGCACGGTGGTAATTGGATATAGTCAATTTGTATTACCTGAAAAGGTCCGTCTGTAGGAGGGATGTGGGATGGCTCAGTTGGAATAGTTTTCCCAACATTTTTCCTCAAACAAGTAAGACATGACATTGCTTTCTTACCAGCTTGAGAGGAAAATCCGGGAGCACACCAGTATGCTCTCACCAGTTTGCACATACCTTCTTTACCCAGGTGAGTCAGGCCGTGTGCTGCTTCAGCCAGGCTTGGATAGTATGTTCGGGGAGCTACAGGCTTACCTTGTCCATCCCTCCAGAGTCCTGAGGACTCTTGACCACATCCCTTCGCCTTCCAGACCGCCTTCTCCTGCAGGGAACACAAATCTTGCATTTCAATTAATTTCTGCGTGTCTAATGTCTGAAAAACCATCATAGTCTCGGTCGATACAATCATAGGTTGCCCTGCTGCCCATTTAGCAGCTTCGTCTGCCCTGTTGTTGCCCAATGACACTGGGTCTTCTTCAAAGGTATGGGCTTTGCACTTTATGACGGCTACTGTTCTGGGTAACTGTATCGCTGTCAGAAGTCCTTTTATGTGTTGTGAATGTGCTACTGGTGTACCTGCTGCTTTCGTAAAATTTCTAAGACGCCACAGGGCCCCAAAATCGTGCACTACCCCGAAGGCGTACCTAGAGTCAGTATATATATTGGCTGATTTACCCTCTGCCAGTTCACATGCTCTCTTTAGTGCTACTAGTTCCGCCACCTGGGCTGAGTGAGGTGGACCAAGGGGTTCAGCTTCTACCACATCCTGATCGTCTACAACAGCGTAACCAGTACATAGCTCTCCTGTCTCTGTCTGTCTATGGCAACTTCCGTCTGTATAAAACGTAAAATCTACATTTTCTAAGGGGGTGTCACGTATGTCGGGCCTTGCAGTAAAGGTCTGATTCAGGTGTTCCATACAGTCATGCGTGTCAGTATTCTTGCCTAACTCATCATCAACCAGGGTCTCCTCACCTCCCACCCTTTGTGTCTCTTGAGACACATACGGAAGGTATGTAGCTGGATTTAGGGTGCTACATCGTTTGATGGTGATGTTTGAGGGTGCCATCAGGGCTAGTTCCCACTTTGTGAATCTAGCTGAAGAAACATGTCTGGTTTGGGCTGAATTTAACAGAGCTGATACAGCATGGGGTGTATAGATGGTTGAATTATGTCCTAATACTACATCCTCGCTCTTACTTACTAGAAGGGCCGTTGCTGCTACACTTCTGAGACATGTTGGGAGTGACCTTGCCACATTGTCTAATTGTGCACTGTAGTATGCTACCGGTCTGCTAGCGTCACCATGTTTCTGTGCGAGGACACCTGCTGCACAGCCATCAGCTTCTGTACAAAATAGCTCAAAAGGCTTTTCATAATCAGGTATTCCCAATGCAGGTGCTCTTGTCAGACTATCTTTAAGGTTAAAGAACGCTTGCTCTGACTCTTTTGTGTGTACGACACGTTCTGGTTTTGAGGAAGAGACTAGCTCCTGCAATGGTAATGCCAGAATAGAAAAACCTGGGATCCAGGACCTACAGTATCCACACATCCCCAAGAAAGTACGAATCTGCTTCTGGCTCTGCGGCAGGGTCATGTGTTGTATGGCCTCAATTCTGTCGGTTGTCAGGTGTCTTAGCCCCTTAGTGAGGCAGTGTCCTAAGTATTTGACCTTAGTCTGACATGGCTGCAATTTATCCTTTGCCACCTTGTGCCCTGTTTGTGAAAGATGAAGCAACAACAATTTAGTATCATGTAAACATGACATAAAAGAATCAGAGCACAACAACAAATCGTCCACATACTGAATTAGAACAGACCCATTGTGGGGTTGAAAGGATTGTAAACAGTCATGTAAGGCTTGGGAGAAAATACTGGGGCTGTCAATGAACCCCTGGGGTAGTCTGGTCCATGTGTATTGCACTCCCCTGTAGGAGGATGCAAAAAGGTATTGGCAGTCAGGGTGAAGAGGGACTGAAAAGAAAGCAGAACATAGATCAATGACAGTAAAATAACTGGCAGACGGTGGAATCTGCATGAGGATGACAGCTGGATTCGGCACTACGGGGAATTGGCTCTCAACAACTTTGTTAATTCCCCTTAAGTCCTGGACTAATCTATAGCCCCTCCCCCCACTCTTCTTCACAGGGAAAATGGGACTATTTGCTGTACTGGCTGTACGAATTAAAATCCCTTGTTGTAACAGCCTCTCAATAACAGGATATACCCCTAGTTCCACCTCCGGTTTTAATGGATACTGTGGGATTTTTGGAGCTATCCTACCACTTTTTAGATTGACTATGACAGGGGCTACGTTTGCCATCAGTCCAGTGTCCTGTCCATCTCTGGTCCATAGGGAACCTGGTATTTCCAGCAACATCCCCTTTACTTGAGATGGACTTTGTTCTATAACAGGAGAGTGTAACATTAACCTTTGAGGGGTGTCCAATATGTCCTGTACCTCATGTGCAACCTTCTCGGGTATATCTAGGAACACACCATCTGAAGTACAGTATATGACACATCCCATTTTACATAACAAGTCTCTCCCTAGTAAGTTAGTAGGAGCCGCTGCAGCTAAGAGAAACGAATGCTTAGTATGCAGAGGGCCGATAGTAACTTCAGCGGGTTTAGTTAGAGGATAATGTAACACTTTTCCCGTCACCCCCATAGCTGGAATGGTTTTACTGGTCACCTGTAGATTGAAAGGAGAGGTTATCACAGATCGGGCCGCCCCTGTATCTACAAGAAAAGTTTGTTTCCTACCAGCTATGTCAACTATCATTGTTGGTTCTTCACTCTGACTCTCAGTTAACCTCACTGGCTGTAGACTACAGGTATGACCTGACCCCTAGCACTGACTATTATTTTCTCGCGCAGCATTTGCTGCTATAATATGCGCGGGTAGCTGTGTGTTCTCTTGCCTATGTGTGTTTTTCCGTGGAGGATACCTATATGATTCCCCCCCTGATGTTTCTTTCCTTGCTTCTGGACAGAATCTCCTTATGTGTCCCTCTTTCTTACAGCGAAAACATACCATGGCCTTTTTACTTGAGTTGTATGCTTGGTATGATTGTGGTTGTGTGTGTATTCCTTCTAAAGCCTGAATACTCACCGTCATCAACCTATCACCTTTCTCTTCTTTCTTTCTAAAGATATTTTTGTCATGTTCCACAGCAGACTCCCTAAGAGAGTCTACTGTGATACCTCTCCAGTTAGGTAATGAGGTTTGTACCCTGGTTTTTAAATTTTCCCTAAGACCATCCATTAACACTCCTACAGCTACTTCCCTGTGATGTGCATCCTCTCTTATGTCAGTTACTCCGGTAAAGTGTGTTATTGATGCTAGCGCCCTAGAAAAATAGTCTGCTGCTGTTTCACTATCCTTTTGCTTAATGGTGAAAATCTTACTCCAATTTACTACTACTGGAAAATAGATGGCTAAATGTTTGACAATTTGTTCTATATTCTTTTGGTTAATCTCATCAGTCAAGGTGTCATCTTCCTTCAACAAACAATCTTCAATGAATTTTTGTATGTTAGTATTGGGAGGAAGACACGCCCTCAACACTACACGCCAATCCTTATTGGTTGGTTCGTGGGCATTTCCTAAGTCTTTAACAAATTTCTGACACTTAGCCAACTCTTTTCTAGGATCTGGGAATTCAGTCATAATGGAACGTAATTCTGATCTAGTCCAGGGACAATGCATTGTAACATTTCTTAAAGGAACTACACCATCCTTGTCCGGTTTCCCATTGGGAACTGATATTGTGCGGACTGGGAACGCACCCTCTGGTACACTGACTTCAGGGGACACTACAGGATTTGCTAGTTCTAGATTTAAAACGCTTTCACTTCTAGTGATCACGCTACTCTCACCTATCTCAGCCATTTTCTCATACTTGCGCTGAGCCTCTAGTACACTAGCAGCATGGGCAATGGCCGAAATCACAGTGGGTTCATCTTCATTTTCAGATACACTTGGTTGAAACTGGCTTAAAACAGGGTACAACTTAGCAATCTTTCTATTTTCAGTTTTAACAACGGCTGTACTTACCCCTCCCGCCACATAAGGTGGCGGGGGCGCGCTTGCGCTGAGTTCGCCATGCTTCGCAACGGTTACATCCACCTTGCGCGCGCTTTTCGGCACGCCTACTTCCGGTTTGCATTCGCTGCTCTGCCACGTGTTACCTTCCATTTGCCACAATTTTAAACAATCATTATGTCTATTTCTCTTTTTCGTTGACTTAATCAACCAAACTTTATCTCTTACGTTATTTAGTACCTCTGAATAATAACTTCCTATTGTTGGGAAAGGCCTATCACAATCTTTGGTCATCTTGACCCACGTGTCGCAATACGCAGTTGCGTATGCACCATATTTCTTAAACATAAGATACCTAGCTGACCCCAGCGGTCCTTCCTTAAGCAGCACAACATCAACCATCTCTAGCATTTGCTTCGCACCCATTGTGAAAACAACCTATTTCTCAACGCTACGCAAAAAGACTTTTTACCTGTTCTCCTTTCAAACAGAACTTACTAGAGATTTTTATCCGTGGACGGTTTCACAGGCTACGCCCACGCACCTCCTAACCCAGAAATATCACTATGGACAACAGAAATATCAGCTCCTCGATATCCTGGCTCTCCACAAAATTCTGTTGAGTATTACTGAACTGGTAGTACCGGGGTTTTATACCCGTTTGTACCAGCGTAATTCCTCTCAGCCGTTCAACCCAAGTCAAAAGCACGGGTGTACAACCATGCGGTCCGATCGCACCGCTTAGCAATACTAACTATCACTAAACTTTGCGATTACTCTTGGGGGGGAAAGTTTCCAAAAGCTTTTTAACTGTTCTCTCTTCAAACAGGGCTTTTGCTGCCAGTATACCTGCCTTGTATACTACCTCGGTTGCAAGCCCGCCTCGTCAAGCGGCAACCGATATCCCTGTCTTTTTGACAGTAAATCAACTTTCACTTCAAAATCATACAATCACAAAACACATACACCTTAGTTTTCTGCGCAGAAAATCAACAATATTCCCAACAATAGTGATAGTGTTTCAGAGACTTTCACAAGTGATTTATACTATGCATGTATAACTATCAAATTGATTGTTTAACCACGTGGAAAATCTACCGGAAGTTCGCGTACGCACAGCAGGAAATGCACATACGCTAAGCAATGTAATACAGTTAAAACGCACAATGACAGAAAAAAAAAGAAACAGTTTTCTCTTTTGTCCCTAGGTTCTAGTTAGCGTGCCCTAGATAATGCAAAACGGACATTCGGTTTCGCAACACAGAGTAAAATTCAGGTTTTGAACACCATGCGTTCTTACCCGTTTATGACGCGTCTCCACCCTTTGTTGAGGAACCGAAATCCGTTGGTCTTGCGTATCATCGGCAACGAAACCTCCAAAGCTCACGAGCCCCCAAATTGTTAATGTGCGTATCGTCGCTAACCAATAACGATTGTCGAACCTCGATTTGTGTTTCCAAAGCACAAACATTTATTCGTAATAAGTGGAATAATATGCTCAAACGAAGTAATAGTAAATACAGCCGTTACTTATCGCAGGCGCTCTGGATCCAGTGCAGTCATTCAATCCTGAAGTCTGGGGACAAGATGTCTGCACTCTGGATCACAAGCTGCTGCTTATATACACAATCAAATACAGTAATACAATGAAGATGGTATGGCTGGCATCTATTGGTCCGGGTCTCAGGAATGTCCAAGGGGTCGTCAATCATTGGCTGGTTCATCCTAAGGAATCCAAAGGAGGGGGTCATCTCTGCAGGGGGTATGCTCTGCTCTTCCCGCCAGGATTCCTTAGTCTTAAGTAGTTCATAATTCCCTATCATTCATAACTTGCGTATGCACTCTGCGATTCCCTCGCAGAGTGAACCAAACAGTAGGATATGTAACAAGGTTCATTATGATACCACTCATGATGTTATTCCTTTAACCCGTTCCGTGTATTTCACTAATATGCATGTAACTCTGATATAACATATAAATACTACTATATTTTGACATAACTGACTATGTGTTGCAACTACCATTAATGTATACTATTTTATAAGTATGCGTGTTTGTGCGAATGTATGGTAAAAGACCAATTACTGTTGCTGCCACGTGTAGTGGATGCGTACGCCCTTTCACGCCGTAGCGTGCCCTTGTACGTCGATGCGTACCGTACGCATCTTTTCAGACAAAGACAACCAAGTTTGCTAGACTTTAATTGAAATGACTTTATCCAATTTACTGACTTCGACAGTAGTCAAAACATGACAATATTATGCCCATGATTTAAGAAGGACTTGATTACTGTAGTTTTTCCAATGGGCTAGCATTTAACTTTGACATATGTCATGGACCTATCTTCACTCATTTTAATATATACAGACATCTATGCCAATATGAATTATGAACATTATTTCTTTGATATATTACCTTTCATATATTAACATATAATACATATTGTACATTACAGCTAGTATCCTTTTTGTGACTTCAAATGAACCTTACATCTTATTGTGCCTGTGGAGTTATGCTATAAATATTATCTGCCGGGCTGATTTAATTGTGTAGCTGGAGACTCTAGGGCTGGGTGAATATAAACAGAACACCTAGTTGTGTGGGGCACATACACTCTAGGTGACAGTAAATGTCCCCAAATATGCATGTTCAAGCTTTTGATGTAGGTTTAACCTAGCTACCCCTGACTTCACATGTAAAAGCCATTTGTTTCTGGGAGAATAATCAATTATATTTGTCATATTTTATTTTAGTCCCCCTGACTTATATTTGATTCTGTAAAACATGCAACCAATTTAGGGGCTCATAGCAGAGTGGCAATAGAAGATTGTTTTACAGAGAAAAATTATTCTAGTTTATACATTAAAAATAGATTGTAGGAGTGGAAATTTGTTTTGAGAAAGACCATTAATTTTTTTTGCAGTATATGTGTATGTATTTTGGAAATGTTTCTTAGATGTGTGTAACAGGATTTGGATACAGATTAGATCCCCACTCGACACCTCCGTTCTGTACAAGATGTACATCTCTCCTCCACTCTCATCACATCCTCCCATTCTCAGTTACAGGATTTTTTCCGGGCTGCACCCATGTTGTGGAATTCCCTCCCTCGCACAGTAAGGCTTTCCTAGTCTTCAAACCTTTAAGCGTTCACTGAAAACCCATCTCTTCAGACAAGGTTATGATATTCCTCAGCCACCATCTTAATTTCCCTAGATTACCCTATTACCATCCTCTACACAGCTAACGCAAGACAACAACCCTCTGACCAACACTGCAACACACACACCCCACTCAATACTTTTACCTTTGCGTTCTAGCTGACCCATTGTGCAATATGATGTAGCACATGCCCTTGTGTTTCTAACTCCCATTGTCCTATAGATTGTAAGCTTGCGAGCAGGGTTCTCTTACCTCTCTGTCTGTATGTATTACCCAGTATTGTTTTATCAATGTTTGTTCCCAATTGTAAAGCGCTACGGAATTTGCTGGCACTATATAAATAGATGTTGATGTTGATGTTGATGATGTGGAGAAGAACAACAGTTCTGAACCAAGGATGATACCTAGGCAGCGAACTTGAGTGGTATGGTTTATATTCATATGGGGCACAGATATAGAGATGTGAGGTAGGCAGCATTCATTCAGTCACGCAAAATTCTACATAAGGACGTAAACAAATTGGCATTGTAGAAATGCGTATCTTACAGAAAAAAACAAACATACATTCAACTAAATGAGCCTCATAATTTTTATTCAGGGCACTCACTTTTTAGAGCTTAATCATCCAAAACTAAGCTCCCTAAAATTTCACTCCTCTGATGGGTAACATCTATCCTCATTGCAAGTATTTGAAGATCAGTCTGGTTGGCACCTTATATTAATGTGAAAGCTAGACAATTATTCACTCATTTTCTTAAATATTTATGCATCAATGAACATCAATCAGCATTTTTTAATAAGCTAAGCAATCAGCTCAGTCAGGAGATTTTACAGTGGCACTGGACCATAAACAGGATAGAATCATCCGGCCTTCCTCCAGAATAGAAGAAAGGGTGTTCAGGTCCGTGCTATCTCTCGTTTCGTGTCACCTCTTCTGTGACTCAATACACATTATCCTACTATGTTACTATACAGCTAATAGACTCCAATAAGATGTGCCATGTGCTAGTATCCATCAGACTAAATGTGGTACCCGAGTGACCTAGAGGTAAAACTAGAAAGAAAAAAAATTGAGGGCTTAATGAATCTTTATTGAATTCATCTGACAAAACATCGTAAAAAGTTCAGATTATTTTGGATTGAATAATACCGCAGATATTTTCATAACTACCTTGTGGAAGGCCCATAAATTAGTGCTTAGATGTCACTTAATTGGCTTAGCATCCCACACCAAAAAACAAAGACTAGACAAGATAAATGACCTCACCTCACTCCTCCCCCCACCCATGGAGATGCCTCCTGTTTTACTAGTAACATATGCACCAGGTTCATGCCAGGCTTACTTATAGCCAGATACACTTAGCATCCAACCTGGTCATAAGCTCAAGAAAAGTTTGTTAATATTTGTTTTGATATTGAAAAATACATTTTCTAATAAGTTTTGTTTCAATAAAAACTCTAAAAAAACAGATATAATCTTCCTTCTTGTGTACAAATGAAGTAACAAAAAATATTTCAAAATACATCCACAAAATCATATAATATGGACATTAGAAAGCACTATCACTGAATCCGCAATAAGTAAATCAGAAACTGCTAGCTAGTGCTGGTGACCATTATCATCATTAGTGTGCATTTACACCAGCTCTCATGGAATCCATAATTTATATGTATACAGACACTTACGGATCTGCTTCAGTTGCAGTTACACAATCATGTCCTTATTGTACTTGGTATGTATTTTCAAGCCTCTTCCCATACAAATTTTTGAATATTATGGTAAACGGTCAAATGCCCAACTCAACATGAGTCCCATAAAGCCTAATATTAGGTTACAAAATGAACCTAGCCAAGACAGACACTCTCCATTTATATCACTACCAATCAATTGCAGCTCCTCAAAGATAATTATAACTTCAAGGTGCAAAATTTTAGAATAGAGTACCTGGGGATTTACATTACTAGTAAGTATTATTTTATACTTAGCTCATTTCCCCTAGCTCCTATCATGAAAAAACCCCGAATCTGATTATCTGGAGATCTCTCATGTTATAGGGTTAGGAAAAAATAGCAATAATGATTATTGTCCTCCCAAAAGTACTCTACCAATTTCAGACCTTTTCCATAGGAGTCCCTTTGCAAACCTTAAAAGTTCTGCAAAAGTTTTTCTTGGCATTTACTTGGGAAGGTAACCCACTTAAGACCAGATATTCCAGGTGAGAAGGACCATCAGAAATGACGGCAGAGGCCTGCTGGGTATTAAGCAATATTTTTATATCACACATTTTACCCACATCATACCATGGTTTTCCCCACTACTTTTAAGCAGTCTAGACTGCTGTTAACCATTGACTGCACGAATTGTTCCTGGTGTAGCCATGTTGTCAATAAAGATATCATGTTTTCATTAACATAACATTATTTTGTCTGCTGAAAACTGGATTGCATCATACAAGTCTGCTGGTTCTTGGCTCTGCTTGGATTCGATCATACAATTCTGCTGGTTATTGGTTATGCTTATATTTGTCTACTGTCTCTGGTTTTCTGGTCTACATCTTTATGCTATTCATAATTCTCAACTCAGAATCTTCAGGCATGGACTGCAGTAACCATCTATTGCTCTCTTTTGGGACTTCGAAGTTATTTCTGGACTCTGTGTAAATCTGCACCTGCAGTGCTTCAAAGACATTGTTTATAATCTTACATTGCCTCAGATTGTGTAAACCTGCATTAGCATTCCTTCTAAAACATTGTTCACTCATCATCATCATCACCATTTATTTATATAGTGCCACTGATTCCGCAGCGCTGTACAGAGAACTCACTCATATCAGTCTCTGCCCCACTGGAGCTTACAGTCTAAATTTCCTAACATACATACACACACACAGACAGAGAGAGACTAGGGTCAATTTTGATAGCTGCCAATTAATCTAGCATGTTTTTGGAGCATAGGAGGAAACCGGAGCACCCGGAGGAAACCCACGCAAACATACAAACTCCTCACAGAGGAAAATGGTCGGGAATTGAACTCAAGACCCCAGCGCTGTGATGTGGAAGTGCTAACCACTTAGCCACCGTGCTGCCCATATCTTATATTGTCTCAGACTGGGTAAACCGGAAAAAGCATTTCTTCAGAGTTTTTTCTTTATTTATGTATTGCAAGAAAAGACTGTTATACTACTGCATGACTCCTGCATCTTGTGGCTAATTACTCATCCCTACATTACTTCAAAGCTTGTGCTGTTCCTGTCAGCGCTTGATTACTGCAATAAACTCCATAATGCTTTTACTAAAGAATAACCTCATAATTCCTGTGATTTCATACACTATGTACCTATAATGTTGTATTAGTCACTTGTGTGCATTGAAAGTTAGAATTAAAAGGAAACTTGAACCTTGTTTGAATTTTATTTTAAAATGACTAATAATACGCTAGTATAAATAAAAGGCATTACAGCTTAATTTGTTTAAACTATGTAAATAAAATGTGCGTACATAAACCATACGTACTCTTCTATAAGAGACACATAGGAAACCCATATAAACATGGGGAGGATATTTAAACTCCACAGACATAAGGCTGTGACTCAGGATTTGAACTCCAGCCCCGCTTTTGGAAGGTGTATTGTCTAAACACTAAGGCAACGTGCAGATGGAAACAATACGTGCATGATATAGACTAGAGCGAAAAGCTCAACAATACACCATTGCCTGCAAGTCAAGTGCTACTGGCAAGCTAAAGTGTTACTGTGAAAAATTAACAATTGCACACAATAGCAGCACCAAATAAGCTACAACACTAAACTGTAAATATTGGTTTTACAACAAAAATTAAGAATTGCATACACCAGCAGTGCCAAATAAGCCACAGCGCTAACTGTTACTGCTGGTGTGTGCAATTTTTATTGTAAAACCAATGTTTGCTTAAAAAACCTATAATCACAAATAACTGCACAACATACACCTTCATACACTTCTCTCATAACAAACTTTTTTCGTTTTTTAATTTTAATTAATGTCAATAATTATACAATTAACTATTTTACTCCTAAATCCTTGATTGATGCACAATTTTAAGAAATTGCAATGTAAATTCATTGATGTATAATGTAATAATAGTTGGACTTTAATTTGTCACTTTTTGCCTTCTGCAGGTTTTTGGGGGAAATTAGGTGTTGTTTGCTTTTATCTGTGGATATTTTCCATTGGTTTGGATTCACTTTATTTTGAACAGCTGCTTGTCTCTTGAAGCTCCACACAAATTGCATCATGCAATTTAGGCATATTCCACAAAATGGGTCAGGAATAGAACTCATGACCTCACTGATGAAAAGTGGATTGGCTAACCACTAAGGCAATGCGCTGATTGAGCACTAATACATTATATAGACTTGAATGACAAGCACCATCTCTGAAAGCCCTGTAATAGTGCTCCTAAAAAACATACACCACAACACAGGCACTTCTGGCAACATAAAGGTTTAAGGATAAACAATAAAGAATTACACACACATTCTTTTGTTCTCCAACATGAAGAATGTGTCATCTGTAATGTTGTATTGGAAATAAATTTGGATGCAATTTCAACAGCTAATAATTTGCAATCATAAATATACATACACGATACAATACTCGGTATAAACAAAGCCAACACCAAACCATATACTAGGTACTCTTCTATAAGTGACACATTGGAGTAAACCCACAAAAACATGGTGTCACAACTATATGTTGCGTACTTGCTAGTGTTGGCACTACTCGAAGGAAGGTGCGGAATCTAACGTGCCCCTGGAATTCACCAGGGACCCCCGCAAGGAGGTATGAACTCCACCGCAGGAGACATGCAGGTGACGGTCCTTCCCCAAGTCGGATAGCAAGGCACGTGAGAAGAATGATCAGACAAGCAGACAATTGTTGTTTGGTGATAAAAATAAAGGTATGTTTCATTTTTCTAAACATATACAAATGCATGCACCAGACATTTTTGACTGAAAAATATGTTTACCTTTGAAATCTGCAATTGATTTCTAATCGGGCTGTAAGGGCTGCCTCTTCCCCTGCTCAGATTATCAGATGTGAGTTTTCTAGCCATAGCTCTTATAAAAATAATGTTGAAGCTTGACTGTTAGAGCTTAGCTGAAAAAAGACCAAACTAAATATTTTTTAATTCTCAATACTCATTCTCCTATAACTCTCTGCTGCTTTGGACACTGTTGAACACCCTCTTCTGCTACACACCCTTCACTCCAATTTTCATCGTGATACAGTTCTCTCCTGGTTCACTTCCTACCTCTCAAACCACTCCTGTAGTGTATCCACCTCTGGCACATTCTCCCTTCCATTCCCACTCTCTATTGAGGTCTCACAAGGCTTGATTTTTTTTTCTAAATGTTGTACTTAAATATTGTACACCTCTTCTCTTGGGGCACTAATTTGATTATTTGCTCTCCAATACCACCTCTTTGCTGAGGACACACCAATGTACATTGCTTTTTCTGACCTATTTCCTTCAGTACTATCTGCTGTAAACCACTGTCTTTTTGCATACTCCCATGGATGTGACAATGATACCTATAGCTCAACATGTTCTAAACCAAGCTTATTATTGTTCCTTGTGCCTGAGTTACCAACTGCCTTCCAATATCCCTCACTGTCAGTAACACCACCATACCCTCTGTGTTGCTTAAAATTAAAATCATCAGTAAATTTATGATGAGGATAGCAAGAATCTATTAATAATGCATGACATAAATAAAAAAATACATTTTTATTATACATAATTATTATACCCCATATACAGCATAAACAACTGTGCAAAAGAATATTCCAAACATTGTACCAAATTCGGAGCGGCCAGTATCACTATTAATAAGCATTTGGCCTCCAACAGCATAGTGTCCCCCTGCCATAATGGCAATCAAGCCCTGATTAGGCTGCACTGGCCTGCATTCCCTAGAGTGATGTGCCACTAGGCCCACCCCCACCCCCTCCCTTCATAGGGGGATCCACCCATGGTATGAAACTAATATATCCTGTGAGGAAACGGGGTGCTACTGGACTGAGCACTTTGTATTCATTACCCGTTTCTCACGGTATAATGTACATTTTAATCCTTGGCCCAGTCTAAGTGTATACACCAGAGCTTTGGTGTATTTTGTGTATTATTATTTCATGTTATTAGGTATATTTTGCACTTGCTATTACCTGCAATATTGTATGTAATATAAATATAAAGAATATTGCCATACTATGTAAAAATAACAGGACAGCAGCAGTCATTTTGCTTGTGTTAGCTAATGTAATTACCATTTGTCTCAAATGTCCATTGTTATGAGGTGCAGCTTAGATTTGGTTTGTAATCAGAACAATGTCTGAGTTAACTAGCTGGCAGCCCATGTAAATTAGCTAGGTCAACAGGTAATCTGAGAGGTAATGAGGTTAGAACTTCTAAATGATATGCAATGTGCCTCCACAGTAATATATGTGCCTCCACAGTAATATATTGGCTGTATTAATATGTATCAATATAAATGGTATTGTATCAAAATCTATCACAGATTCAGATGGCGTAACACTGCTGATACAATGTGTCAAAAGTCTTATTGTTTCATGTAAGTGTGAAGTGTCATTCCCTGCTGTAATATTGTAACCCCATATTTAGTGTATCCAGCCAAATTAGCTAATGGAGTCAAGCCATTCCATTGTGTAATCAAGGTAGCAGAGACTGTATGTCTAACAGCTAAAGTGTCCACTGAGAGACCCCTGCAGTAAAGGAGGAGGTTTGAGACATTTGACCCTACTTTCTGTGTATACAGCAAAGAATATAGGGAGAGGAGAATGCCAGAAGAGCTATTCTAGCTTGGAGGATCCTGGTGTACATGACATCAGCGAAAAGGATTCTGGGCCAAGCATTGTGGTGCCGCTGGAGGAAACACTACCAGGACAGGGTCGGTGTGAGTCAGTAACCCAGGCTGGGCGACAGCATACCTGTTTTGCTAATTGGTAGTGGTAATATTGTGGGAGGATAAGACTCTAAGAGACCGAGATTATTACTATGACTGCAAGAGGCTGCTGGAGAATACATGCTATCATTTACCCTGTAACTTGTGAACGACTTGTGGTGTTGTGCTGTCATACTAAAGTTTTATTTTGGATATATTCTGCTCTACCCGAGTGAGTTGAATCCCAGCTAAGGGTGGTATCCTCGCATATCCTGTAACTAAACAGTGTGTGTTTGGGATAACAATATTCCATTCAAGTAAAAGTTCACTGGACCACTATAGGTCCCAAGATGGGAAGGTTTAGGCAAAGTAGCACTGGTATTACAAGACCAAGAATACTCAATGTCTGCATGGCCATGTTGGGACCTAGAGGGTCAGATTCCAGAAGCAAAGTAATGCACAATTAAATGTGTCACTTCGAACCCTAGAAAAATCATGTCACAAAGTAAGAGTTAAAAATATGTGTCTGAAATTGTAAATCTAAGTAAACTACTGTCTGCTTTTTGTGGTTGTGGTTTTGCTTTTTGCCCTTTGCAGTCATCACAAAGCACTGTTTTCCCACCTGTCATTTGCCCGATAGCTAGTTATCCATTCCACAGGTTTCAAACATGGCCTAATATTTTTTGGGGGGGAATAATTATTTTTTGGGAATAAAATAAGTATCCCCCCATCACCCAAATGTGTATATCTATATATATTTATGCCTAGTGGCGTGTGTTAGTCTGTCTGTGTGTGTGTGTGGAAAAAATAAAACCAAGCTGCAGCGCCACCTGCTGGGCGGAGTTATACACTGACCTACTAAATTCTTAGTGTGAGTGGAAAAAAAAAATCAGAAAGGGCTGAAATTTGGTATACTAAGATGTTTTTAATTTGTTAATTTAATTTGTTAATTGTTAAAAGTGTTTATAAAGATTTCAAAAAAATATATATATATTTCTTGAAGGAGAAGTGACAGTTGGGAGTGGTTGGTGGTTGCCGGAGGTGACAGTGGGGAGTGGTTGGTGGTTGCCGGGGGTGACAGAGTGAGAGGAGTGTGATACTCAGGACCGCTGAGAGAGATCCCTGTGTCTGGATAGACATCTGGATAGATGTGGCGATAAAGATGAAGGATGAGGTGATGGAGAAAAATGATGAGGTGGTGACATGTGGACAAAACCACGTTAAAAAAGGGCGCTTGCGTCGGGAAGTAACGCTCTTCCCCTGAGGAGGCCTGGGCTATGGCCCAAATGCATGACAAGAACCTTTTTAACACCTTAAGTAGCTTGATTTGACTAGAATGCATGAGTATCATGCACGGGCTAACTTGTATATATATATATATATATATATATATACCTCTGCTGATTCTGTCAAACAACACCCCAAGAAGTCATTTATGTATGAAAAATAACATAAGCATGATAATTGTGTTATTTTTCCATGTTTTTAGCAGCTCGAGAAGACACCAGAAATGGTGATTGAAACCAACAATCAGTGGGTTCTCTAATGAAGAAACTTGCAAAATACCAGAAAAAAATTAACAAAATACCAAAAGCTCAAAAAAAAAAACTGTTTTAGTTCATAAACAATTTTATGATTCTGTTTAAGGTTTTAAAAAAAAAATAAAAAAAAAATTCTATTTTGGCTGTTGCCTAATGTTGGCGTAATTTTATTTTGTATGTAATTTGTTTTTTTTTAAAAAAATTGTGTGTGTCTTTTATAATGTAATTATAAAACATGTATTTTGACAAATTATGATTGCATATTTACAACATACATTAAGCTTTATTTTACATGGGTCACAACTTGGTTTGGGCAAGGTTCAAACTTTCTGTTTGGTTAACTTTATGTCCCTTATTCAGGCTCAAAAAGTTGAGACAGATAAGATCATGGTTGGGAATTGAACTCATGACCCCAGTGCTGTAAGGCAGAAGTGTTAGCCACTAAGCCACCGTGCTGCTGGATTGTGATTTGCATTGTTTTTTTTATAAAGCTGAGTACATGACATACAAGCCATAGATGAAGAAAAAATAGTTGCATTTACCTCAAGGAGCCTGTCCCCTCAAAATCAAGCCACCCTTCTCTGAGTCTTACGCCATTCATAGTAATAGATGTCAGCATGCACATAATAATGTGAATGTGTCCTGCGGGCCAGAATCATTTTTGAAAGTAAAACATTGTAATAAATAAAAAATGCACCTTGGCGTAACAAAGTTGCATTTGAGGGGGGGTAAATTTATAATATGAAGGCATATTTATAATTGGGGTACAGCACTATTTCCCAACTTCAGTTCTCAGGGACCCCTAACAGTGCAGGTTTTCCAGGTCACAAGTGAAATAATTAGTACCACCTGTGGATCTTTCAAAATGTGTCAGTTAGTAATGAATACACCTGTGCTCCAGCAAAGAGATATGGAAACCATGCACTGTTAGGGGTCCCTGTGGACTGGAGTTGGGAAACACTGCGGTAGAGCATGTCGTAGATCAACTTTGAATGTCAGAGTTAAAATAAAGCTATCAAGTTTTTGTGTGTTACATGAAAAAATAACCAGTTTTTCCTTATGTGCTAAATACTATCCTAATATTACCCCTTGCTAAATAAAAACATCTGCTGGTTTGGCCACAGTTCCTCATGAGTTCCTTTCCTTAATGACTAAGCCCCACAAGCTGCACACAGATGCTAAGGCCAAGTTTGGTATTTAAACTCATGACGCCAGTTTTGTGAGAGAGAAGTGCTAACCACTAAGGTAACTTGCTGATCTTAACTCCCATATATTTCTAGTAAAAATGAAGCTTGTGAGGAGGATAGCAGGTATCCCAAAACTTTAACATTCTCCCCTTCTTATGAGTGCAATGAATGAGGTGGTCTTTCCACACATTCCCTAGGAAGATGTGATGGGCCTTTCCATCCTCCTTCCTACCCTGTGATGAAAGCACTCTAGCCCTTCCCTAACCGGTGTGTGTGTTTGCTATTAATATATTATAGCAATACCATTTTAAAATCATTTGTCCAAGGTAATATAATTATATAAATGCTAATGCGAATAATTAGGTTACAAGAATTCTACACAAAACACCCGATGGTGTTTTAACATTTGTAAACAAACCCTTCACACCTCCCACATTTGCCTTTACGTAACCGTCTTATCTTTAAATAAGAAACGGATCTTAAGATGCGGCTCTTAAGATGAACTAATTGCTTAAAATCCGTTGCATCTTATTTTCCATTGCGTAAATAGCTTAAAAAGAGCTTGTCTTTGAACTTCTGTTCCTTGTTGAAACACAATTTTCTTATCTCCCCATTTGTTCTTAAAATACGCATTGCAACTTACGCACAAGATAAGATCACTAATGAATCAGGCCCAGCGTCTTTATTAGCGATCTTCTTAAGATTTCACAGTCATCTGCTAAGTGATCATCTTTTCAAGGTGTCCCACTTTGTTTCTCTCAAATATGCACGTCTTCTTATTGCTTACTTAAAAAAGTTTTACTCTAATGGTCTATCCTTTAACATTGTGTATGAGAAAGGAGTTCAATTTGTTTCCATGTTTTAAATGTCCTTCTATAAGCAACTAGATTTTACAGTGGATTTCTTATTGCATACCATCAGGGCCGGATTAAGGGAATGGAGGCCCCAGGGCTAGGGATACTGTGAGCCCCCCCATTGTGAGGTCCCCTCCTTGTGAAACCCCTTCACCCCACTTACCTCCTATTCCTAATCCGTCCTGCCTACAGGCTGCCGGCGTTCTTCCGTCACTTGCTTCCACGGCGAGCAGTAATCTCCTTACTGAGGAGATCTCGTGAGAGTGAGACTATGAGTAATAGTCTCACTCTTACGAGATCTCCTCAGTAAGAAGTCTACTGCGAGCCACGGAAGTACTACAGTGACAGCAGGCAGCCAACAGCATAATATTTGCTGTTAGCTGCCCTACCCTCCTTGACCAGCTGACAGTCGGAGCCAATGAATAAAGCTGCCGGCCGCGCTACAACTAAAAAGAAAAAACAAAGTAGTTTCAAGGGCCCCCCAGACGCCTGAGGCTCCTGGGCTCTAGCCCAGTTAGACCTCGGGTTAATCCGGCCCTGCATACCATCCCTGTCAAATGGACAGTATGGAGAGGGTCAGTTAGATCCTTGACTGCTACCTCTCAACTTATGTATCAAAATATCAAGGCAACTAGGCCAATTTACTCCTTTGATCAGAAAGTACACAAAATAATCATGTTCATGACAAACACATTATCAAATTAATCTCCCATTTTCATAGTCTGATGCTAATCCAAAACCTCCATTTCCAATGGTTTCCTGCTTTTTGATAAAATTATCTTAGTACTCCAAGATATGAGGAAGGCTTCACTTTACAACACATACACTCTTCATTATGGGATTTGGGTTTAGTTGCAGACAACCTATTCCACCTCATTCAACTCTCAGAGAGGGAATTTTACATCCTCCATATATAAGTTTCTCAGCACTTTATACAATGTAAATATATGGATTTCCAGATTTATCAGCGCTAAAAGGTGCCCAAGAGGTCTCTTCAGAAATAATACATCAGAATAAAATAATGATGACCATAAAAATAGAAATAAAAAAGAAAAAATTAGGTATCTAAATAACATAAAACAACCATCTATATCTATATGTCATATAAAGTCTCTTCAATGCTGGATATGTAACAGATGTTCACTCGTGGGACAGAAATATTTGTGACTTCCACCTCACCATCACCTCCATACATAAAGTAAGAAATCAATTCCTACCAGAAGGTAGTGAGTAATGGGCACGTAATTTTGATTTTCAAAAACAGTATAGTTCAATTTCCCATTCTGAACTATACTAGGCTTATTTAACCTCATTCAGCTCACAAACGAGCAATTTTATCTTGCATATTATATGCAGTGCAAATACACATGTTTCTCAACCCTTGATATTGTATATTCTGATCTAAAAAAACAAAAACAAATTATAACAGTGGGATAATGGTAGAATCCACATAAAAAGAACAAAATGAATAATGTTCATTAAAACTAATGCAATACAGATTGTGTTGGCAGTAAATAGATATTGTGACAAAGGGAGTGGTTTACCATAGGCCTCTGTTATGAGTCGCGGCTTCCCGAAGGACCGCCGCGACTCACTTCTGGCGGTCCCAGGTGTCCCGGCCGTCTCTATGACGACCGGGGCATAACTTCCGCCTCCTACGTCCCGGTTGCCTGGGCAACAACCGGGACGCTCTGTCTCGCCTGCCGCAGCGCCCGGCCAGCTGTCCTACAGCCGGGCGCATGCGCGCAGAAGCAAATTAAGAGTCATGACTGGTGCAGCTGCCAGAGACTATTGTGGGAGGTAAGATGTGAAATATGTATATACATGGACACACACTAGTATGGACACACACTAGTATCTATAATATAAAAGCCTAGCGGCGTGTGTTAGTCTGTGTGTGAAAAAAAAAAACAAGCTGCAGCGCCACCTGCTGGGCGGAGTTATACACTGACTTACTAAATTCTTAGCATTATCTAATATATAAAAGTAAAAGCCTAGCGGCGTGTGTTAGTGTGTGTGTGTGTGTGTGTGTGTGTGTGTGGAAAAAACTATTTTCTCAGAAAGGGCTCATCCAATTGACCTGAAATTTGGTATACTGAATTATTTGACAAAAAAATTAGAATAGTGAAGTCAGTTAACTTCCATCATCCCCCCTTCCCCCCGTGGGAGGGGTAGTAAAGGCTAAATTTACGAGTTGAGGGGTCAAACTCATTTTCGTGAGGTAATTTTACCTCATGAACACACATTAAAAAGGGCGCTTGCGTCGGGAAGTAACGCTCTTCCCTTGAGGAGGCCTGGGCTAGGCCCAAATGCATGACAAGAACCTTTTTAAGACCTTAAGTAGCTTGATTTGACTAGAATGCATGAGTATCATGCATGGGTTAACTTGTAATATATATATATATATATATATATATATATATATATATATAAAAATATATATATATATATATATATATATATATATATATAAAAAGAGTTTTGATTAGAGAATTTAGAAATCGAATTAAGTGGACTCTTTGAACCCTTCAGGATGTAGTTCTTGATATGTGGATCCAATGGGTTTCCCTCAGGCATATTTTTCAGAATCACTCTTGTCCTCTTTGTGTGAGTGAAATGTATTTTAATCTCACTAACTTTATCTCTGAGTGACTACCGTTGTGCTTTTCGAAAAAATGGCGAAGAACACTGTGATTACAACTTTTTTCATTATATTTCGCAGATGTTGTGTAATACAATTTCAAGGTGTGGGTTGTCTGACTTTTTTATCTGTGCCTGCAAGAACATTGTTGCTTATAACAGGCTAAGTGTTGAAACACTTAGCCTGTGGGGTCCAGACATTGCCGCTTTAAATTATCATTCAACTAAGTCGCGCACACGTCACACTGAAGTGCCGGAGAGCTGTCCAGTCGGAATTACTGCCTGTCAGCCTCTGCATCTGCCTCTTGGTTTTTCAGGTAAGTCTGCTTGTATTTACTTCATGTTTTTCTGCCATCTGATTTTTTTTGTAGGTTTAACACATATCGAATTTCTGGTAATCGCTAAGCCGTACCCAACCCAAGTAAAGATGTGGATTACAGAGTAACAGACAGATTGCTAGTACTAACAATCACTTGCTGAGTGTTAACATAGAGCATTTGCTAATAATAATTGACAAATTATTAGTTTACATCCTCCTGAAGAGATCAAACCGTTCAAACATATATTGGTTTTGCTTATATACAAAACAGAAATTCACTCAAAGTAGAATTTATTCCAAACTCTACTAATATCTAAACCCCCAAATTAAACACACATTACTAGCTTTATTATTGTGTTGTTCAAATTATATTACCTGCATACAAAAATAATATTTATTTAGCTGGGTAAAGAAAAGCATGGCAATAACAATTACAGGAACATACCATTATTGTAAACAAGTCAAAAATGTATATATAACTCTGGTAAAAGAGTCATCTTTAAAAGTTACACTTTACATTGTACAAACATGTTGGTGACACAACTGACTGTTATATACATGTCCTGTAATAAAATCTCATTATGAAAGTCTATTTCCATTATATAGAACACATAAAAATAGAAATCAATTTACAAACTATTATGTTGAGATAATTGAATCTACTAATTCTTTGTGGATTTTATAAAGGCAATAAATAGCCTTTGTTACATTATTTTGAAATGTCATTGATGATATATATATATATATATATATATATATATATATATATATATATATATATATAATAACAATCCCAGGACACTGTTTTGTATTTCAGTATTTTTTTGTCTTGAATACATGCAAAATCAGTTCATATTCTCTTGGGGAATTGATGCAATTCTGTACAAATTAGCCCACTTAAACAAATATCTGCTGAAAATATAAACTAGTTTATTCTTGCTATAATTGCTTATTTTAGTGTTTTAGTGACCTACTAATGAACACATATTTTGCTCATTAAATTCAGCCAATCTGTCATGAAAAGTTAGGAAACTTACTATTGGTGAAAATGTCAATACAGTTATGTAATCGGCACTGATAAAATGCCCCTATCTATTTATTTCAATATAAATCAAAGAGTTAGAGGGGTTTATTTATCAAAACTTACTATGCCATAGATCAAAACAGCTATTTTTGCATGGTTAAAGAAAAATTTCAAGCTATTTACCAATTGTCTATTAGAGATATCTCTTGTGTAATGCCCACTATAGCAGAATACTGCAGCCCCATAAATTTCAACGGGGACTGCAATCTGGACCTATTTATTAAGCTTTAAAGAGCTTAACTTTTCAAAACTTTAAGTCTTTATCTAAGGCCATTTGAGGATGGTGTTAGCAGTAAAAATCTATAGACTTAGTGCCATGGGAGAGGGGAGACCACTGGGGAGAGGGATCTTTGCAGACCCTTCTCCTGTCAATATGCATGCTCCTTCTCCTCTCCTATCTGATTACACTTAACTGCCACAGTGACGAACACATACACTTAGGCATACTTTGCAGCCGCATGGGACAGCAAAATCCTTTATTTGCCGGGTAGCCAGCAGGGATAAGCGGACACTGCAATTTTTGGGGAGCTTATATTGATTTTTTTGCTTAAGCAGCAATGTAACACTCAATGGTGTTTGTTGCATATGTCATGACTGAACCATGCTATGCACATAGAAAACAATATTCAAGCTTTCTTACATTTTATCATAGGACATATTTTGGAATATATAAAGTACACTTGAATTCACACTTTTGATAAAAATTAAGGCTATTTATTAAAACCTGGGGCCTGATTCATTAAGGATCCTTAACTTAGGAAACGTCTTATTTAAGTCTCCTGGACAAAACCATGTTACAATGCAAGGGGTGCAAATTAGTATTCTGTTTAGTATTTCCCACTGTATAAGACGCACCTATATAAATCATGTGAAAAAATTGAGGATAAACATTATCCTCAATTTTTTCACAGAGTAATTGTGCAGCATATACAGAGGAGAGACAACACTATAGTCAATTCTGCCTTACCCTGTCAGATGATTCCTCTGTCTGGTAAAGTCTTCTGTCTTCTGTCCGTCTGATCCTGATGCTGGAAACCCGATTAAGGTCCTCTCTGCGATGTCCGGATGACCTCAAGGTCCTGAAAGGACATCCGGACATCGCAGAGAGGACCTTACTAGGGTTTCCAGCATCAGGATCAGACAGAGAGGAGACTTTACCGGACAGAGGAATCATCTGACAGGGTAAGTGCTACTACCCCTGTATAAGACGCACTCAGTTATTAGACCCAAAATTTTGGGGGAAAAGGTGCGTCTTATACATGGGGAAATACGGTAAGTTAAATACTGACTGCTTTTTCATGTAGCACACAAATACTTGATAGCTTATTTGTACACTGAAATTTAAAGTTGATATTTGTGTGCTACATGAAAAAACAGTCAGTATTTAACTTATGTTCAAACAGAATACTAATTTGCACCCCTTGCATTGTAACATGGTTTTGTCCAGGAGACTTAAATAAGAAGTTTCTTAAGTTAAGATCCTTAATGAATCAGGCCCCTGGTTATTAAAATCTGATTGATATATGGAAAGCTAAAATCTAGTGTTCATCGATAAGATACGATACACTCTGGTGCACAAAACTGTAAATAGATTTACAGTTATATAAAACTCCTTTTCTTCTTATATAGTTTGATTAGACTAGATAATAGAGGATTGAAAATCTCACTTTATTGATTTTAATGCAGTCTTCCAGGACTTTCATGCACTCTTCCTCTTTAGTCCAGCATGGTCAAAAATCATTAAGGTTCTACAAAAACTCTGAGAACATCAGTTGTTTGCCAAGCTTAAAAAATGTGACTTTGAAATTTCAAGAATTTCATTCCTAGGCTATAACATTTCTCCTGAAGGATTTTCTATGGATGCTATCAAAGTCCAGGCCAATATTGATTGGGTTATTGATTGCCAACTATTACAGGAGGTTTATCGATTCAATTTCTCTTTTAGTTGCTCCTATTACTGCCATGACAAAGAATATGGTTGACACTACCACATAGTCTTCTTAAGTTTTGTAAACCTTCACTGCCTACAAGAAAGAGTTTATTTCTGCATCTGTTCTACATCATCCTAATACGGACTTACCTTAATACCCTGATCATCAAAGTGAAAGCATCAAATGTGGAGGCAGAGGCTTTTCTTTCAAATTGACATCCAATGAGCTCCATTCATGTGACTTCTTTTCTCATAAAATCTCTATTGCCAAGTTTGTTGGTAATCATGAACCATCAAATGAGGTTTCGAAAAATGTAAACAGTGTTCACAGTTTCAATACATCAGCCAAAGGACTAATTTCCAGTATCTTGAGATCTGTCTATTGTTGACTACGTGTATATGACTCAGAGCATGAACCAATAGTGAAGTCTAATGTCATCAAAGACAGCAGTCAGAGAGAATTCCAATAAACAAACAATGTTAAGAACAGGCAGTGGACAGAGAGTATTCTGATAAGCAAGATAATATTCAGTACAGGTAGCAGTCAGAGAGTATTCCAATAACAAGCAAAATGTTAAAATCAAACAAGACACAGTGTATAAGTACAATAGCAGGAACAACAGTGTGGAAAATGCTATCACAGCAGGGAGGCATTGATGTCACTACCCTACAGGGCTAGGGAGCCAATCAGCAGATCTCGCAAAAATAAGCCCCCTGGTAGACCACTAAACGCAATGTAGACATGTGACAACAAAATGTTGAGTGACGTTGAGGCTAACAGTCCATTGCTAGTTGGAAGATCCTAAGACTTTTGCTCCATGCACATGTTTCAAAAGCAAGGAAAAAAATCTTTGAAATCTTGTTTAAATGAGGGCTACTAAAATTGTCAGATAGGGGTTTAATCATTTCCAATATTCCAGGATCACCAGATATTTTATTTACATGGAGTTCAGTAAAAACTGCTTGTCTTATGGCTTCAGGTGCAAAAAGAAGCTGATCAGCTATTTTAGCAGGAGCTTGATCTTGTACCCATAGTAATTGAGATGCAAGATCCTGAGTAAGACCTGCAAAAATCAACAATGTGAGCATAATTGGATAATTTTTGGAGGTTCATTATGTTTCTAGATAAGACACTGGCCTTTAGGTTTTTAGAACTTGGTCTATAAGTAATTGTAAAATTATCTATTGTAAAATTACCTTCAGACCAAGTTCTATCGTCTATATGTGGGTTACAGCAGAAGAGAAATGGGAAAAAAGGAAGATTGCTGAGGAGACAGAGAGATGTGGCAGGGAGGCCAAAGATGGGGAGATTGCCATAATCAAGATGGGATATGACAAGAATGTGGACGATGGTCTTACTGGCATTCAGGGAGAGGAAAGGGCGAATCTTGGCAATGTTTAGAATGTGGAGGTAATAGGATTGGCTGATGGGCTTGATTTAAAATTGAGGGTGGAGTCAAAGATGACCTGCAGGCAGTGCATATGGGGAACAGGTGAGATGGTGACACCATCAACCTTAATGGAAACAGGAGGAGGGGATATGTCAGTAGGCAGTGGAAAGACAATAAGCTCAGTTTTGGATTTGTCGAGGTACTGTCCAGCTGACAGACGAACGCACACAGGTTATATAAACAGAACCTATAATGGGCATTTAAGGGCTGCTAGGCATTGACTTACATAAAAGCCGAGCACAAATTACAATGTATATATATTATTATCATTATTATTATTATCATAGATTTGTAAAGTGCTCCACAGAGCCGTACAGTAGGAAAAAGACAGACACATGTAAAACAGGGACATCAGGGACATACAAGGTAGACAAAATAAATGCAGACATGAAAACAAAAGGTATGAAAAGCCCTTCTCATTAGAAAGCTTGCATTCTAAGTGGACGATGACAAAGGTGAAACAAAAGGAGTGAGTGTAGCTCAAAATAGAGATTGGGATGTTAAGATGCATTAGTGTGAATAGTATCATCAGGAATAAGGTAAGCTCTAGAAAAGAGATGGGTTTTCAGAGAACATCTGTTTTGGTATGGTAGGGAATTCCATAAGTGGGGAGCAGCACAGGAAAGGTCTTGTAGGCGTGGGTGAGAGTAGAGACCAGAAATGAGACAAGGTTTAGGTCAAGGGAGATCTAAGAGGGCTCAAGGGACAGTATTTTGGTTTGAGATTGGAGATGTATCAATGGGTGTTGTTGTTGATGGCTTTGTAGGTAAGGGTGAGTAATTTGATTTGGAGGACACAGGGAACCAGTGTAGAGATTTGTAAAGTGGTGTCACAGATGTGAAGCAGTGAGAGAGGAAGATCAGTCATGGC
This sequence comes from Mixophyes fleayi, assembly GCF_038048845.1. Taxonomy (NCBI): domain Eukaryota; kingdom Metazoa; phylum Chordata; class Amphibia; order Anura; family Limnodynastidae; genus Mixophyes; species Mixophyes fleayi. Next base: position 188,758,184 of record NC_134405.1, read on the forward strand.
AGCAGCATTTAGGGTGGATTAAAGTGGGGATACATGAGTGTCAGGAATGACAAATAGCAGGAGGTTGCTGTAATCAAGATGATAGATGATGAGAGAATGGATAAGAGTTTTGGTAGCATGTTGTAAGAAAAGGGCGAATTCTGGCAATATTTTGAAGATGGTTGTCGACAGAACTGGAAAAGTCTGGATGTGATGATTTTAGCATAGGCAGAGTCTAGTCTGACATCAAGGCAGCGGGCTTGGGAGACTGCAGAAATATTGGTGTTAATAACAGAAAAGAAGATAATCAGAGGGGAGGAGGGAAGATGAAAAGCTCTGTTTTGGACATCTTGAGTTATAGGTAGCATTGGGATAGCCATGTGGAGACAGCCAAAAGACAGTTGATTACACAAGACAGTGCAGAAGGTGCCAGAGGAAGAAATATAGATTTCAGAACTGGCAGCATAGAGGTGGTACTGGAGGCATAATGAGCAAGATAGTTCTCCAAGAGAAGAGGTGTACAGTGAAAAATGTAAAGGGCCAAGATGAGAGCCTTTTATAAGTAGGAGGTGAACCAGGAAAATAATGTGCCATAAAGGTTAATGGAGTGAAGGGTGTGTGGCAGAAGAGAGTAATAAACAATGTCAAAAGCAGCAGAGAGATCCAGGAGAATGCATATGGAGAAATGACCCTTAGACTTTGCAATAAGTAAATAATTGATCACTTTTGTGAAAGCAGTTTCAGTGGAATGTTGGGGACGAAAGCCTAATTGACTCGAAAATGGAGAGAGAGTAGAGAAAGTGAGACAGGCGATTGTCCACCAATAGCTCAAGTAGTTTGGAGGCAAAGCGGATGACAGAAATAGGGTGGTAGTTGGAGAAATAACAAAGTAACATAGTAACATCGTTGATGAGGTTGAAAAAAGACACCTGTCCATCAAGTTCAACCTATTTTGGATCTCCTGCGATCCTGAACTTATATTTAAAATTGATCCAGAGTAAGCAACCGCCAATCTGTTTCAATTGTGAAAATTCCCCCAGACCCAATATTGTAGTTCTATTTTTACCCTATATTCACTAATATCCTTCATTTTAATTAACGGTTGTATCCCTGGATACACTTTTCCGCAAAAAAAATTGTCTAATCCTTTCTTAAACATATCTATTGAATCTGCCATCACAACCTTCCCTGGCAATGAATTCCATACACTGACTGCCCATGCTGTAAAGAACCCCTTACTTTGCTGGTTGTGAAATTTCCTCCCCTCTAACCTTAGGGGGTGACTGTGTATCCTGTGTATAGTCCTTGGTGTAAAAAGTTCCCATGAAAGTTCTCTGTATTGACCCTTAATGTATTTGTACATAGTAATCATATCTCCTCTTAGACGCCTCTTTTCTAAAGTAAACATGCTTAAACTGGCTAACCTTTCCTCATAACCTAATGACTCCATACCCTTTTTAAATTTTGTCGCCCTTCTCTGAACCCTTTCTAGTTCCAAATTATCTTTTTTATAGAGTAGTGCCCAGAACTGCACTGCACTGCATATTCAAGATGAGGTCTTACCAACGATTTATACAGTGGCCAAATTACACTGTCTTCCCTTGCAACTATGCCCCTTTTTATGCATGACAATACTTTATTTGCCCTTGCAGCTGCTGCTTGACATTGAGCACTATTGCTTAGTCTACTGTCTACGAGCACTCCCAAATCCTTTTCCATAATAGCTTCTCCTAAATTAACTCCATTTAATTTATAGATTGCGTTCTTGGTTTTGATCCCTAAATGCATAACCTTACATTTATCTATGTTAAACCTCATATTCCATTTGGCCACCCAATCCTCCAGTTTATTTAAGTCCCTCTGTAGAGAAGCTACATCTTGCTCTGATTTTGTTACCTTACAGAGTTTAGTGTAATCTGCAAAAATAGAAATTTTACTCTTTAAACCATCACCAAGGTCATTTATAAATATATTAATAAGGAGTGGCCCCAGCACGGAACCTTGAGGTACTCCACTTAAAACTTGTGTGGCATTGTATCAAAGGCCTTTGCAAAATCTAAGTAGACCACATCTACTGTGCTGCCCTGGTCTAAGTTCCCACTAACTTCCTCTTAGAAACTAATTAGATTAGTTTGACATGACCTATCCATCACAAATCCATGTTGATTCCCACTAATAATCTTATTGCGCACCAAGTAATCCTGAATTCTATCCCTTAATATACCCTCCAGTAGTTTCCCCAATGTTGATGTCAGGCTTACAGGTTTATAATTCCCTGGTTGTGATCTTGTCCCCTTTTTAAACAACAGCAACACATCTGCTATTGGCCAATTCCTTGGCACTGAGCCTGATGAGATTGAATCTCTGAAAATTAAGAATAGCGGTCTAGCTATTTCTGAGTTTAGCTCCATAAGGACCCTTAGGTGTATGCTATCTGGACCTGGAGCTTTAATTATCTTAATATTCTTCAGTCGCCTTTGGACTTCTTCCACTGACAACCAAGTATTGATTAATGGTATGGTTTCATTTTCATAATTATGCATTATTCCTACCATTTGTTCCTTTCTAGTAAATACTGAAGAAAAGAAAGTGTTTAATACCTCTGCTTTTTCCTTAGTATCATTTATCAATTCACCCATCGCACTTCTGTATGGGTCCTATATCTTTTTCAATCCTTTTGCCATTTATATACTTAAAAAAACTTTTTGGGGTTTGTCTTACTTTCTTTTGCAACTTGCTTTTAATTTTCTAATTTAGCCAATATTATTTCCTTTTTGCATGTTTTATTACATTCCTTTTACCTATGGAAGGACTCTTCTGACCCTTCAGACTTAAACAATTTAAATGCATGCTTCTTCCTTTGCATTTCTTCCCTTACCTTTTTATTTAGCCACATTGGTTTAGACTTATCTCTTTTACATTTATTTCCCATACGAATGAACTTATGCGTGTATATTTCCAACAGCATTTTAAAGACAGCCCACTTTTCTTCCGTATTTTTTCCTTCAAAAACTTTGTCCTAGTCTAAGCACTTTATAGACTCCTATAGCGTATTTAATTTGCCTATCTAAAGTTTAAAGTCCTAGTTGATCCCTTATACCATTGCTTCTGGAAACTAATTTCAAATGAGACCATATTATGATCACTGGTTCTTAAGTGTTCCCTTACTTGAATATTTGATATTACGTCTACATTATTTGTTATTACTAGGTCCAGTATAGTCCAGTTCCTAGTTACTAATTGAGACATGTAATGGTCTTTTAATGTGCTCAGAAACCTATTTCCCCTAGCTGTACTGCAGTTCTCAGTACTCCAATCAATGTCCGGATAATTAAAATCCCCCATAATTAAAATTTGACCTGGTTGTGTAGCCTTTTCAATTTGCTGTAGAAGCTGGGCTTCCTCAATCATACTAATATCTGGCGGTTTATAGCATATCCCTATCAACATATTGTAATTCCATTAAAATATGAATTTGTGTGATACACCTTAACCTTTGTGATAATCCCAAAAAAAACAAAATTATTGTTCAAATATATCCAGTGCAGATACTTAATATTCTCCCAGATATTCCAAGAGTTCTAAGTGATGGTTCTTGTTTTCCGGGGGTATTTCCCATTTTGGTGATGCACTTACTAATTAAATTTTTGTGTGTAAGCCTTATTCAATTTTTTATAGATGGATACGCCTCCAGTTGGTACTCTATTTCTCATTTCCCTCATTTGTATTGTCGAAGTCAAATAATTGGATATTCAAATTAATATCTATCAATCTGATTGTCTATGACTGAAATTATGCGAATAGCACTCTATGACGTGGAGGAGCGTAATTAACCACAACACGTGTGAGAGCTTATACATACATTTACATAAACACATACACTTGTATTTAGTTCATATTAAAATTAGTTGCAACACATAGTTGTTTATAATGAAATGTAGCAGAGTTTATAGTTAAATGTTATAATGTTATATATACACATTATTGAGATCTAACGTTCAGGTTACAGGAAACACATATTATTATTATTATTATTATTATTAATTTTTATTTATAGGGCGCCACTAGGTGTCCGTGGCGCCATACAGGGACAAACAAAATTACAATACAAGGTGAGACAGCACAGTACAGTAAACAATAATCACAGTAACTCAATGAGCTCAACGCTAGGGTAGGGGGAGGGGAGAGTCCGCATATGATGGAGCCCAGGAGGGAGGGCACGGGTGACAGGGAAACTCCCAGAGGGAGAGGAGGGAGCGAGGGGGGATGGGGGGGGGAGGGGGGTAAGAGGGTAGTCGAGGAGGAGGGCTGATAGCTGGAGAGCAGAGTTAAAAGTGGTGGAGACAGGAGGAGAGATGACCCTGCTCAAAGGAGCGTACAATCTAATGGATGGGGTAGACAGACAAGAGAGACACGGGGAAGGGGGGAAAGAAGGAGGAACGGAGGATAACTATGAGGGAAGGGGAGTGAGGGGGAAGAGGCAGAAGAAAAGGTAGGAAGTTAAGTGGGAGACTGAGAGGCTTTAAGAAAAAAGTGGGTTTTTAAAGCCCGTTTGAAACAGGACAGATTAGGGCAAGTTCTGATGGAGGGAGGGAGCTTGTTCCAGTGGAGGGGGGCAGCGCGGGTGAAGTCTTGGATACGTGCATGGGAGGAGGTGATAAGGGGGGAAGAGAGGCAACGGTCATTGGTAGATCAGAGGGGACAGGATGGAGCATGAATAGAGAGGAGGGAGGAGATGTAGGGTGCAGTGGAGTTGGCGAGGGCCTTGTATGTAAGCGTGAGGAGCTTGAAGAGGATTCTGTAGGGGAAGGGGAGCCAGTGAAGGGATTGGTAGGGGGGGAGACAGACGAGGAGCGGCGAGAAAGGAAGATGAGCCTAGCGGCTGCGTTAAGTACAGAACAAAGGGGAGCGAGATGAGATTGGGGGAGGCCAGTGAGGAGGAGGTTACAGTAGTCCAAGCGTGAGATAATCAGAGAGTGAATAAGACATTTGGTGGCATCTTGGGAGAGGAAGGGCCAGATGCGAGCGATGTTACGCAGCTGGAAGTGGCAGGATTTAGCAAGAGAGAGAATGTGGGGGCCAAAGGAGAGAGGGGAGTCGAGGATGACACCGAGGCAGCGAAGTTGGGGGACAGGGGAGATAGAGGTGTTGTCGACAGTGATAGAGAGGTTGGAAGGGGGTGAGATGTGAAATGGAGGAAAAACTATGAGTTCAGTTTTGGCGAGGTTAAGTTTGAGGAATCGAGAGGACATCCAGGAGGAGATGGCAGAGAGGCAGGCGGACACTCCAGAGAGGAGGGAGGGAGAGAGATCAGGAGAGGAGAGGTATAGTTGAGTGTCGTCGGCGTAGAGGTGGTAGTTGAGGCCGTAGGAGCTGATGAGTTCACCCAGGGAAGAGGTGTATAGAGAGAAGAGTAAAGGTCCCAGGACAGAGCCCTGAGGGACCCCGACTGGAAGGGTGGACGGGGGGACAGAGATCCAGAGGTGGTGACGGAGAAGGAACGATCAGCAAGATAAGAGGTGAACCAGGACAAGACTGGGCCGGAGAGGCCAAAGGACTGGAGGGTGTGGAGGAGGAGGGGGTGGTCGACGGTGTCGAAGGCTGCAGAGAGGTCGAGGAGGATGAGAAGGGAGAAGTGGCCCCTGGCTTTAGCAGAAAGGAGGTCATTGGTGACTTAAGCCAGGGCAGTTTCAGTGGAGTGAAGGGGGCGGAATCCAGACTGGAGAGGATCAAGGAGGGAATGTTCAGAAAGGTAGGAGGAGAGACGGCTGCAGACGAGCCTTTCGAGAATTTTGGAGGCAAAGGGGAGGAGAGATATGGGTCGATAGTTGGAGGGAGAGGTGGGGTTCAAGGTTAGGTTTCTTAAGAATGGGGGAAACGAGAGCATGTTTGAAGGAGGAGGGGAAGATGCTGGAAGAGAGGGAAAGATTAAAGAGGTGGGCGAGGTGGGAGCAGATGGTGGGGAAAAGGAAGCGAAGAAGGTGGGAGGGTATGGAATCCAGGGGACAGGTAGAAGGGGGGGAGGATGAGATGAGAGAGTGGACTTCCTCGCCCGAGGTGGGGCGGAAGGAGTAGAGGGAAAGGTGGCTGAGGGGGGAGGACGGAGGAGTGGGGGGGTGGGCGAGGGAGTGGAGGAGGAGATGTCAAGTCGGATGGCCTCAATTTTAGAGGAGAAAAAGGTGGCGAAGTCGGAAGCAGTCAGGGAGGAGGGGGTGGGAGGAGGGGGAGGGGCCAGGAGAGTGCTGAAGGTGGCAAAGAGGCGGCGGGGGTTGGAGGATTGGGATGAGATGAGGGCTTTAAAGAAAGATTGTTTAGCGAGTGAGAGGGCACTTTTGTTTGGTATCATTCTAATTCCCTATTTATTCGCAGATGTCCAGTTCTATCGACTGAGATATTGCTCCTTGCGTATGCAAGTTATGGATTATAGGGAATAAATGATTAGAATTGTATTGTGTGTTTAATGTAAATAGACCAGTTTGAACCAGCTTTCGGCAGGAAGATTAGTATGCATCTTTTGGAAAGCTGACCTCCACCCTTGGAGGGCATCATTCGAACTGGCCAATGACCTGCATTACACTGGACCGTCCTGAAGCCTGATCCTATGGAAACATGCCAAATCATATGTATTGTTTTCACTGTATCACTGACTGTATATAAGCAGGAGCTCTGGGCCCACCAGACATTCTTCTCAACCACAGACTTCAGGACTGAATGCTGGATCCAAGGCGCCTGCGTATGTAATCGGCATGTACTTATATTATTGACTTGTTACTCTGCTGCTTTTTGCTATTAAATCACATTGTGCTTTGGAACCACACAGTTGAAGTGGATAATCGTCATTGGATAGTGACTTTACGTACATAACAGTATATATAAGTGGAAACAGAAATAATGGCAGATCTGGTGCATTGCCACTTTACAAAATCCTCAGTTTTAATAGATAAAAACAGGTTCACATGATAAAATATAAAAACAAATAGATTTCCAACATGTATATGCAAGTCTTCATCCCAGAAAAAGAATCTCAGCATCACAGTGTTCAAGAAGATGGTAAGTGACGCAGGGTTATGCTGAAATCACAGGATACTAGGTTCCAAAGATATTAACAGTTAAGAAGGTTGACACAACACGTTGCCCACTCCTCTAACACGTGTCAAATGTGGGTTTTCACTCTTTTTCAAGGCGGATGGGGTGGAGTCAGTTTAGGTCCATTTATACTGGTGGTGACCAATTACAATACTAACGAACAATACTTAATAAAATCAAAGTTTTCTTATCTAAGCAAAATAATTCACTAAAGTTCCCAAACATAATCCTTTCTAAAGTCCAAAATCTAACTTTGCCAGAAATTTATCATTCATGCACTGCCGTCTGTTACTATGGTAGCGGGTTCACATAATGCTAATGGTGTTAATGTCTTCCAGCCCATTACTTTTTTGAGGCTCAATTATTACGGTGGACTTCTCATTCATTCTTCTTGCTAGTATTTACCATGGTTACCTAGATGCCTCAAGAATGAAGACATTGGCAGTTCCTTTCCATTTACGATATACAGTAGAGAGAATGAGAAGAAGTTTGCTAATCAAGGTGCATTATCAACTCTATAATATATTAACCTGAATTGAGGGGAGTATCTTGATTAAAATATAAACTTTATTAAATATACATTAAAATCTGAAGTTAAAATTAGCGAAATATGAAACACAGTGCAAATGCAAAAATACATGCATTAAAACAGCTGTCTGCACCACTGCAATCTCTTATATAATCAGAAGGACTTATGCACAATAGTGCCTAGAGAGCAACTATTATATTTGGACCTGTATCAGGATTCCATAAACCCCATATTGTCTATCTAAAATGACTATTGACAAAGTAGTATAATTTATATGCCTTAATCTATAAAGCTTATAGCGGGCTTCATTCAGGTTATCTCCTATAATATGCCTAGTTTGGAAGCAGATGTATTCTAATTAACTATTTTTTCCTAAGACTGCCTATCATCAGTGAAAGGATCTTCTATAGAGCTGCATTCATATCATATATGGGTCGTGTCTTGCTTTCTACCTTGCATCGGCTCCAACCTAACTTTGGACTTATTAGAGTTTCTGTAAGAGAGACTATAAGAGCTGCCTATTATTAAATGAGAAAATAGTGCATAGAGAGAGAACGCCTTTTACGATGTTATAAGCAACAATGCTGACATAAATTGTTTACCTCCCATTATCATTGCGAGAGTTTGTTATATGGATACTTTGGATATGATGATTCTCCATGTTGTTTATTCTGTTCTCCATAGTAACAGGAACAGACGTATAATGAATGGAGATAACCTATCACAGACCAACATCTTATTTCTTATTCACCCAGGAGTTTTCCAACTAAAGTGTAACATTTTAAATAGGTACCTATTCATTTCCAGATGGTTGATAAAATACAATTCCATTTGGAACATGTTAGTGTTCCATCTTATTTCTGGTTTCCTTTCCAAAGTTTTCATTGATGAATATAGGTGAAATACTTCTGAAGTAACTCAAAAAGACCTAAATTAACAATATATATCAACATTAATAAAAAGTATTCTTATTTAATGATAATAGATACATACTCTCGCATTATCAGTTATGAATCCCTCTGTTTAAAAACCATTTAATTTCAAATTCCTTATTCAGACCAATGGGGAACAAATTATTAAATTTGTAAATCCAGGACATCTCTGCCCTGGTAAGTTGACATTCTATGCCTCCAATTGCTCTGTATAAATTTTATTCGCCAGAAATTGATCAAAATTATTTCCGACGTGCAAAAAATCAGGGAGAGAGTGGGTGAAGTGGAGACACGTGTGTCTACATTGGAGGACACTTCTGCACCAGTTGCGGGCCGGTTGGAGAGTCTGGAGTCGCAAGCCTCTCTGTTTAAACAAAAGCTTATGGATATGGAGGGGCGTTTGCGTCGCAGCAACATTCGGTTGGTTGGATTGCCCGAGAAGGCAGAAGGTGTCTCCCCATAATCCTTCTTGGAAAAGTGGTTAATCCAACTGTTTGGTACAGATTCATTTACAGCCCAATTCGCAGTGGAGCGGGCCCACCGTATTCCAACTCAAGCACCCCCTCCTGGAGCCCCCCCACGCACCTTCATAGCCAAATTGTTGCACTATCGTGTCCGAGATACCACTCTACGCTTGGCTAGGCAGAAAGGTTCAGTGGAATATAATGGTCAGCGAGTAGCAATGTATCCTGATTTCGCTCTGGATGTACAAAAGAACAGGGCTCAATTCATTCCGGTGAAGAGAAGATTGAGAGATTTACAGATCCCATATGCCATGATTTTCCCTGCCCGGTTGAGAGTGGTTTCGGAGGGCCGTACATCCTTTTTTGATACTCCCCGAGAGGCTGCAATTTGGTTGGACCGCCTAGCTGCTGCTGGATGCTGATGCTGGATGAGTACTTTTTTATGTCTCTCCTGATAGTCCTTTAGACATTGCTGATTTGTTATTGATATTATGCATGGTATTTGCTATACATAATGTAATTTCTCTTCTGTGGTACAAAAAAAAAAATGTATTTCGCTCAGGTGGGGTCTGTGATTTTCAAACTAATATTGAAAGGTCCACTGTAAAAAAAAAAAAAAATGTAATGGGCTGGAGAGCCCATGGCTTTAAGGCCGTTCTTTTCCTCTCTTGTCTCAATTCGCCCCTTTTCCTTCCTTCCTTTTCCTTCCTCTATCTTCTGGTATTTTGCGGGTTGGCGGGTGACCTTTTTTGGTAGTGTGCTGGCCTGCTGAATATCTTAAGGTAATTTTAGTTAGGGTTTAAGGTATACTTAAGTTGGGTGGAGTATACAGGGTGGGGGTATGGGTTTAGTATTAAAGTTATTTAAGTTGTGGGTAGTTTTAATGTTATCGCAAATATATAGACAAGGATTATATGTGCTTATAAGTATGTCAATGTATGCTCTGCAGGGGTGTGGGATGCGGGGTAGTGAGATAAGAGGGACTACTATTATATGTATTCTGGTACATCTGATAAGGAGCTGAAAATTCTCTCCTGGAATGTGCGGGGCCTAAATAATGCTGTGAAACGTTCTCTTGTACTAAGACAAATTAGAAAAAATGATCCTGATATTGTTTGTCTATTGGAGACTCACTTACACGGTGACAGAATACTCGCCCTTTAAAAAAGCATCGCTAGGTAGGGCATACCACTCTACGTACACAACTAATTCTCGAGGGGTCTCTATATTGATACATAAACGTCTCTGCTTCTCCTTGGAAAAAATTCAAGTGGATGCAGGGGGAAGGTTTGTACTGATGAAGGCTGTCATTAATTGGGTTCCGGTGATTCTGTTAGCTGTATATATACCCCCACCGTATAATAGTGTGGTGTTTAGGAAATGTGGAGAATTCATGGCATTGTTCCCAGATGTTCCAGCCATTTGTATAGGGGATTTTAATAATGTGATAAATGGAGAGGTGGACAGATGGCGAGAGAAAAATGCTGTAGGCAACTCTAAGTCCGCTTTTTCTGCTCTGGTTGAGGAAATGGGGTTAGTAGATGTATGGCGTTTGAGGCACTCAGAAGATGTCCAATTCTCCTGCTTTTCTACATCACATAATGCATTTTCAAGAATTGATCTGGCTCTGCTGTCACACTCTCTGGTACCGCTGGTAAGGAGTGTGGAATATAGGGCTAGGGGAATTTCTGACCACTCGCCCCTCTGCCTATCTATTGATTTTGCAATTGATAGAGGCCAGTCCTTTTGGAAATTAAATCCCTTCTGGCTCTCCTTGATGGGTACAGGAGCGACCTTGGTGACACAGTGGGAAGGCTTCTTTGTAGATAATCTGGTAACAGCAAGGCCACCTATAGTTTGGGACGCTTTTAAGGCTTTCCTAAGTGGGACATTAATTGCTGGCATAGCTGAAATTAAAAAGTCGTCCAGACAAAAAGAACAGATATTAGAGAAAAAGTGTAAATCCTTAGAAGCACAATACATTGCGGACAAAACTGAGGTTGCAAGGGGAACATGGCAGTTGGCCCAGAGAGAGTGGGTAGAGTATGTATTTGAGAAATCCAAACGTAAATTTCTGTTTTCTAAGCATGTACGATATGCAGAGGACGATAAAAATGGTAGCTTCCTGGCTTATCTGACAAGGGCAGAGAGGGCAGATGCAGCAGTACCGGTTATCTGTGATGACAGTGGGGTTAAGAAGTATCTGATGCCTGATATTGTTGAGGTATTTTATAAATATTACACGAATACATATAAGTCACAGGTCAGATATGACATGGATACGTTACAGCAGTATTTGAATGGTATTTACCTTCCTGTCCTCTCCGATGATAGTAGGGAGTTTTTGGACTCACCCTTTACTCTTGAAGAGATTGATATAGCTATTATGTCATTCCCTAATGGTAAAGCCCCTGGAGTAGATGGAATCCCAATTGAATTATATAAAAAACACCGGCCCTTTTTTGTGTCTAGGTTGTTGGATACATTCAGCGAGCTGGGTGAGATTGGCGCTCTTTCCCCTTCAATGGCAGAGGCAATAGTGGTGGTGCTGCCTAAGTCAGGGAAAGATTTGTTGTACCCTGAGTCTTACCGCCCGATTTCACTTTTGTCAAATGATGTTAAGATTCTAGCAAAATTACTGGCTTTGAGGTTAAGTAGAGTGGTGCTGGAATTAATTCATCCGGATCAGACGGGATTTATGCCGGGCAAGTCCACGTCTATCAATCTTAGAAGGCTGTATACTCTCCTGCAGGTGCGGTCACCCTCTTCTGAGAGCGAAGTTGTGGTGTCCTTGGACGCAGCCAAGGCGTTTGACTCGGTGGAGTGGCCATACCTGTGGGAGGTATTGTCCCAATTTGGAGTGGGCCCGGAATTTATAAAATGGGTTAAACTTTTGTATTCACATCCAGTGGCGCGGGTCTGTGTCAATGGGCATCTTTCTCAACAATTTCAATTAGAGCGGGGTACTAGACAGGGATGCCCGTTGTCTCCGGCCCTATTTGCATTAGCAATAGAGCCGCTGGCCTGTAAGATCCGGCATGATAGAGAAATTGTGGGACTTAGATCAGAGCACAGAGAGGATAAGGTGGCATTATATGCAGATGATATGCTGTTGTTCCTTTCAGATCACGACACTTCCCTAAAACATTTGCTGCGGGTGGTTGATGGATTTGGGTTTTTTCCAACCTAAAAATTAATTGGGATAAATCTAGCGTGTTCCCTCTGGGATGGGAGTGTCCTGTGACAATGCTAGAAGGCTTGCAGTTAAAATGGGCATCGAAATTCAAATACTTGGGAATATGGATCTCTAATACCCCCGCTGAATATGTAGAACTTAATTTGCGGCCCCAGATCAAATACATTAAAGAAAAAACTCATGTATGGAAGAAGCTCCCACTTTCTGTCTCCGGTAGGATAAATTTAATTAAGATGATGGTGCAGCCAAAGTTTTTATATATACTCCAGCAGTCACCTGTATATATTCCACCCTCCATTTTCCGATGCATTGATAGCTATTTGATTTCATTGGTTTGGGGAGGGGGAAGGGCTAAGGTCAAGCTCAGCTCGCTGTATAGATCCAGATCTTCTGGTGGATTTGCACTTCCTAACTTGAAATTATATTATTTTGCCTCTCAATTGGTCCACCTTAAGGCATGGGTTTCGGACCCTGATTACCATGAGCTACATTGGGTGTTGGTACACCAATTTAATTCTAATCACACTCCCTTACAGTCACTGCTGGTGGGGCGGCTTGGTATGCGGGCTCCTCCGCTCCTGATTCAGGCAGTTAAGATTTGGACAATCTGTAATAAAATAATGAAACAAACTGACATTGATCCATATACTCCTATCTGGGGGGCAAGGAAATTTGAGAAGTTGAATACAGTGAAGAGGCCCAGGGAGTGGTCTCGGTTGGGTGTGGTGTCGGTAGGTCAGCTTTATGATACAAATTTACTTAAATCCTTCGAACAGTTGGTTGGGGAATTCTCTGTACCCAGAACAATGTTTTATTCTTACCTTCAGTTACGACACGCCCTAAACACACAATTTAAAGGGGAGACTTTGGTGTTTGGGGTGGATCCACTGAGGAAACAATTACAGGCCTTGGGTTATAGAGGTCTGATCTCTCGATTGTATTCATGTCTTCTGTATGAATCCACTGCAGATGATTTGGATGGTTTGAGGAATCAGTGGGAAATAGATATTGGCCCTTTATCAGACAAGGAGTGGGAAATGGTTACAGACAGTACTAAAGGTTATACTTCATCATTAAAATTTCAACAAATACAGGTGTTTATCTTACACAGGGCCTACTTTACCCCTATTAGATTGGCAAAATTTCGCCCGGATGCTACCCCTAACTGTCCGAAATGCAATTCGATCAATGCTAACTTTTGGCACCTTCTATGGGAGTGTTCATGTATAAAAATCTTCTGGCGAAGGATCAGGAGATGTATTCAGGTTACTGGAATTGAAGTGTCTCTTAGTTCACCGGCCACTTGTCTCTTTGGGCTCCGATTGAAGGAGAAAGTTAATAAACTGACAAAAATGTACATTTCACAGTTATTGATGTTGGCTAAGGTCTGTATAGCGAGGCTGTGGTTGGCCCCGACGAGTCACACGGTTAAAAATTGGAAGGCACTGGTCAATACCACCATAAGGCACGAGAGATTTGTTTATACTAGCAGACAGGCTCTGAAGGAATTTGAGAATATATGGTACAGATGGTTAGAGTCTCCATTCTATCCTATGTCATCTAGTACAGATGCTCTATCTACTTAAATGTATGGCTACCGCAGTTCTTATAATAAGTATCTGAGTGCATGTAATAAACCCTGCATGTGTAACATACTTATGTATAAGCATTTACGATGTATGATCCTGAATGAATATAGCACATTTATTATTATTATGCTTTAATGTAATCTTGTAAATTCCGTCATTTAATTCCGATATGTATGCGATTGTTTTTCTTTTCTTTTTGTTGTTTAGTATGTTTATATCTTAAAAAATTTCAATAAAAATACTGGATTTAAAAAATTATTTCCGAACATTTATGTTTATCCCTAAAGTGAGCTGAAAGGGAATGAGTTTTCTTTACCTTTTTAATATTCCAAATGTATTCGGCTAGACATGTTTTTAGTGCCCTTGAGGTCTTCCCACATAAAAAAGCTGCATTGACATTCCATTAGATCAGTGTTTCTTAAACCTGGTCCTCAGGACCCCTAACAGTGCATGTTTTCCACATCTCCTTGCTTTAACACAGGTTTATTCATTACTGACTGAGACATTGTAATAGAATCACAGATGGTATAATTATTTTTTTTGCCACCTGGAAAACCTGCACTGTTAGGAGTCCTGAGAACTGGGTTTGAGAAACACTGCATTAGATAGACTACACTTTTCATATTACAAGTTATTAATTGAATAATTTTGTAAGTCTAACCCTGTACCACAAATTCTTCAATTTTACAATCTTTGTAACGGTTCTACAGGCAAGACATAGTCCACACCTGTGAAATCCCTTAGTTCTAATATGTCTAATATGTCCTAATTCATCCTTAGGTGCAGGGGCCCTTATATAAATGAAAGAAGGTTTCTCTGGGAGTATTGGGTATTTACCAAAACACCACAATATCTCCTTATAATGTTTTCTAATTTTGTTGTGGTAACAGCTATACTTGGTAATAAAAGTCCATTCAAACCTATTGCTGTTATCCATGTCCGTTTTGGTTTTCTTTCCCACTTTTAATAAACTCTGTCTATCAATGTTTAAACCTTTCCTTTTTGCTTGTTCTACATTTTTTGTTTTATACCCTTTATTAATAAAATAATTTTTCATTTCGTCCATTTGTTGTTACAAAACATCTTGATCTGTACAATTTCTTTTTAATCTTAATAGCTGACAGTATGGATCACCATTAAGCCAGCTCTCATGGTGTTCATTGTTCACTTGCATGTGAGTATTCACATCCGTAGGTTTCTTATAACATGTAGTGTGTACTTTTCCTTTCTTAACATAGATACTTAAATCTAAAAAAATGAACTTGAGTTTGGCTAATATTGAATGCATATTTGATATTATAATTATTATCAGTCAAATAGGTACATCATTTATCTAGTTCTTCTCTTTCTCCTCTCCAAATTAATAGCACATCATCAATAAATCTGTATCATGACGCCAGGCTTACCCCAAATGGGTTACCTTTCACATGTGTTGGAAAAAAATGTGTACTTTTTTCTAAAGTTGGTTTCATATTCATACTTAACTTTATTACTTCCCCTTTCAATATTATCACAATTATTACCTTTAATACAATAATTTCTTTCTTCTTTCATAAGAAAAATGTAGTTAATTTTCAAATGTATTTTTGGACATCTAGAAAAGTTTCAAAAGAATTCAGAGTGGGAGAAAAATGTAAACCCTTTAGGAGAAGAGAGGTTATCGTTCTCAGTTAATGGTCTAGAGCTCAAATTACACACAATTTTCTCTGTGTTTGAATAGGTTATTTCTAGGTTTACTTTTATTCTTTAATACATTTTCCTTCCTTTAATTTTTTTTTTCTTTACCACTTTTTCCTCTTTTACGCTTTCTAAATTTTTTTATTAATAATCCCTGTTTCTCCTTCATTCTACGCTTTTTGGTCTCTTGGGCAAACGTGTCTCCCTTACCGACAAAGTTTCGCTCTGATTTCTTATAGGATCAAATCTACAAATGTGTAGTGGTGAATGGACATTTTTACTATTGTCCCTTTTATTATTCCAATTTGTTTTTCTCCAGTTTGATTTTCTTGGAATCAAATCCTGTTTCCTTTGAAGCAATTCCTCTTATTATATCATTTCTGTCTGTATTCCCATTTATGTGAGATACTAGGGGGTAAATGTATGATCCTCTGTTTTCTGCAAGTCAACGGAAATCAGCAACTTTGTAGTGAAAATTTAAAGCGGCGATGGCTTGCCTTTACAAGCCATTATTAAGGGACTTTTGTTATTTTCAAACCTATAGGTGATCTGCTTAGTATTGTTCTAATGTAACTACCTCCAACACCAAATTCTATTTTCTTTTGATAAAATCAAAAGAGATATTTTGAACACCGTTTCTAAATCCTCATCACTTGTACTGTTATAATGGTTTCAATATTAAATCCTTCTTGAATCAATTATTTTTTTATTTCTCTATATGAGAACATGGTGCAACTATTATGACTCTATTAAGTGTGAAAAATCAAATTAATATAATATATGTGCATAGACTCTCACATTGCCCAAATTAACTGCAGCCAAATTTCCCTTCAGAAAGCACACAAATTTCAAAATTAAAAAGTAATAAAGAGAATTTCAATTCAGTTAGTACCCCAATTTGTTAATATAAAGTTAATAATTAATTTTAACTGTTGTCCAGTGGTTCTTCTTATCTTGTTTACTCCTTATTTACAAAATATTAGATGTGAATATTATTCATATTATTCATATTCAATACATTATTTCTATTTCAGAGGCATTAACCTCAACAATGAGCATTTCCGGGTTTTTGGCTGCGCCCAATTAAGTATGGACTGAACCTTCCATATGTAATGTACTGCTATAAATAGCATAACCAACAAATGGAATGTCAATGACTGCAAAAATGCATTTTATAATTTAGCATACAATAAAAGCTTTCTTTACTTGGATACCGATATAATACAAATATGATTGCAGTGATTTGCAGGGTGGGGGAAAATATCAAAATATCATCAATATATGCACCCCAAGAACCATCCAGAAATATAATAAACAAAATCATTGAAGACAGCCGGAACATTGCATAACCCAAATGGCATGACAAAATATTTGTAGCTCAGTTTCACTCAGATGGGCCAAACACTGATTGAAATATTGTTAGATGTAATGGATTTGAATGTCAAGATATGACTTAAGTTTATGTAAACAGGAAGTATAATATTTTAGATCTATTTCAGGCATAGTTCATTGAAGCTAGTGCTATGTACTTTATAATTAATTCTCTATTGTACTCAAAAGGTTAAAACAAAAGCAAGCTGAATTACAACTTCGTGGATTCTCTCTGAGTATTACCAATGAAAAAATATTCTAAAAGGCTTCAGGAAAACACAAACAAAATTAAAAGACAGTTTACTATTGGGAGAGGTCATGCAAGAGATCTATGTTTCCTTCATCTTATGATTCTGGTGGTTGACAAGGTAAAATCCCAATCAGCCAAAGTCAATAAAGAGATTGCTGTGATGGCAAACATTTTTAAATATTTATTCCCCCATCTATTATATTTACTATATCTTTGTCCAATATTAATAATGAGGCCAATGCCTACAGTCCTAAACTGGCAACATGACAACTCTGGCATTTGCCAGAAGAGTTTCTGAGAACGAAATTTGGCTGGTCTGCTATTCAAAACCTTTTGTTAAAATCAGCTTCTCTCTCTCAGGTAACCCCCTCAGTCAGGTTTTCAATAGTCTTTGAGTGCAGAAAACTGCAAACTCTGCACTCCAACCCTAGTACTGTTCTGACTATATAGACCCATGAGGGTAAAAGCTATATATACACAATTTCATACTGCTCAAAGACTGATTAAATCATCAGTGGCTGTGTACATTTTCTTTTGCTTCAGACCCATGCACAAATGTTGGCTGGTTGTTTGCTAGGGCTGCTTATTAGTCACAGTCTGGTCATGATTTCTCTAACTAATGAGATCAAATAATGTAATAAAGAGAAGTATTGACATGGCTGCATTAACCATAGCTTTTTGTGAAGTGAACCTGGTGGTGGAATTTTACACTTTGCCCTGCAGTGGAGAACATTTAAAATGTGCAGACAGATTTAGAGTTTGGTTGGCATGTTCTAGCTCTATATAGCGGTGTTAAACTATATCTGGCAATATGTCTGGTAGTATTTTCTGTGAATGAAAAACAAATTGCATTTATATCCCTTGTACATTTTAGCTGGATTTTATTGTAACTAATGAATCCCATAGTGTGCTTACTTGCACATAATTGCAGGACATCTTTTGTGATTACACGTATGGTCTTTAATAACACAGTTCGGTTTCTGTGATTACTCTAATATACCATATATTGTATATTGTATTAAAAGTGATATATAACATTCTATAGGCAATTTTGTGTATGTTTTTACTCATGATCTTTCTGATATTTAGGTAACAGTGATGACTGCAACCAACGGTATGTCTCTTTGCCAGTGAAACACCAATATTCCAATTTTTCATTGTATATAGGTATATGAGTATATGAGCAGGAACCAGTGTTGATCTGGTATGTTTACTCAACTTCTGTGCATCTTGTAGTATTTTTTGCGTGTATTCAACATTGTACTGTTATCTTTTACATAAATTTGTCCTGATGAAACAGAATTTTGATTCTAGTGACAATAAATTAGTGTCTGCTTCTTAAGTCTGGTATGTTTACAAATAAGTTACCACAATTTTGCTTTCCAGTCAAGGATCAGAGCCATTTTCATCAACTCTGCTACTAAACACTATAAACAGGAAATATAATAAAAGAGAGTAAAATAAATTATTCAATATTTTAACAAAATAATAATAGTTACAACCAAAGACCATATACAATTAACACGGCCCCTTCCTTAGGGAATAAAGTGTGCTAATATGTCTTGTAGTCCAAAGTCTCAGCTCTATTCTGAAATACAGGCATGGAGTCTGATGACCCCTGCTGGATCAGAAATTGAATTTATTGATGTTAAGTCAGCTAAATATGAAGAACAAGCTGTACTGACAGATATTAGGACATTTGTAACTATTGAATACTGACCATTTTTATGCTCTGACGCCATATCTGTATAACTGTATAAGCCAAGTATGTTGATGCTGATCATGTTTCTATTGTTTCTGTATGGTATGATACACTATATATATATATATATATATATATATATATATATATATATATATTCATAGTAACAACAAATATTCGGACACAAATCTTTTACTATAACTGAATACAGTTTTCCTAACATGAGACTAACTCTGTCTGAATGAATTCACAACCTTTTATCTGCCTACTATTTAGAGTGACATGACTTCTTGTAATCCTCAGTTTACATCATTGTCTGAATAAAATGAACACTTATTTTAAAATATTGCAGGACACGAAAATAAATATATTTTAGAGAGAAGCACAGCTTTAAGCTTTTAAAATAGTATCTGATTTACATGCTTTGGTAAACTGCCAGCCAAAATTGGCCATTCATTAAATGTAAGTGTGTTTTACATTTGGCTTAGAGTGTGAGAGATACCAGACACTAAAGCAATAGTACATTGTCAGTACAGATAGTTATTCTTTGCAGTAATAACAAAGATTAAAACTGTCCCTGACTGCTCCACTTTAGACATTATTATTCTTTTCAACTTGTTATTATGTTTTATAATGATATGACATTTTATTTTTCTGTACCCTTTAATGTTGCAAACAGGTAAAATGAAAGCTTGAGCCTTTAAAGCTTTTATTCATTTATGCTGTATATGGTATTAGAATTCCATGTAATAGAATCACATGCACCTTTAATTGATTTATACTATCATTAGTACTGATGAGCAGTTAATTAATAGGAATTAATATGTATTAATTTAATTAAATATTTTATTTTAATACATTTTATTTTAATACATTTAGCTAGCTTACGCTATAGC
Source organism: Mixophyes fleayi (assembly GCF_038048845.1). Lineage (NCBI taxonomy): Eukaryota > Metazoa > Chordata > Amphibia > Anura > Limnodynastidae > Mixophyes > Mixophyes fleayi. Next base: position 188,777,855 of record NC_134405.1, read on the forward strand.
TAAAAAGCAATAGCTGCTTTTAATACGCAGTAATAGGACTCAATGCTGAGGGTTGCCACTAATAGTTTTCATTCTAGCTACAAAGCAGACCAATTTTGCCTAAGAACACAGCCATGAATAAAGAATGGTACCAAAACATCCTCCAAGAGCAACTTCTCCCAACCATCCAAGAACAGTTTGGTGATGAACAATGGCTTTTCCAGCATGATGCAGCACCTTTCCACAGGGCAAAAGTGATAACTAATACCCCATTCATACTGCACCAAAATCCCGGGTTTTTCCTGGGTCGAGCTCAAACGACCCGGGTCTTGGTGCAGTATGAATGGTACAAGTGAAAAATTCCGTGTCTAAAAACCCGGGGATTTATCGAGGGGTAATTCCCGGGTCGGACCCGGGTTGTCTGCACTATGAATGGTGCAACCCGGGTTTTTGCATAGGGGAGGGGGAAAGAGAGAGAGAGAATTTTTATTTTATTTTTTTTTCATATTCCAGCTTTCAGCCAATGAAACGTGCTCTGGTGATGACTCCCACAAATTGCCAGGGCACAGACTTGTTCAGTATGAATGGGGTCAACCCGGGAAATTCCCGGGTCCAAGGTGCAGTATGAATGGTGTCTCTGAGCTGGGACGCTCTGAGCCCCTGCAAAAACCCGGCTTCAAAAACCCGGGATATTGCAGGGGCGGCAGTATGAAAGTGGTATAAGTGGCTCGGAGATCCAAACATTAACAATTTTGGGTCCATGGCCAGCAAACTCCCCAGACCTTAATCCCATTGAGAACTTGTGGTCAATCCTCAAGAGGCGGGTGGACAAACAAAAACCTACAAATTCTGACAAACTTCAAGCATTGATGAGGCAAGAATGGGCAGTCATCAGTCAGTATGTGGCCCAGAAGTTGATTGACAGCATGCCAGGGCAAGTTGCAAGTTTCTTCAAAAAGAGGGTCAACACTGCAAATATTGATACTTTGCATAAACTTAATGTACTTGTCAATAAAAGTCTTTTTGACACTTATGAAATGCTTGTAATTTTACTTCAGTATACCATGACAACATCTAACAAAAGGTCTAAAAACACTGAAGCAGCAAACTTTGTGCAAACCAATATTTGTGTCATTCTCAAAACTTTTCGCCATGACTGTATATGGGCCTGATGCAGAGTCTAATGCATGATGGGCCATTTTACTCTAAAAAAAATAAATCTGTACATATATTTAGCGTATTTATATCCAAACATGAGTGTATCACAAGATGCACACACTTATACTCCTGCAGCATATGCTTCAGGTTTATGTCAGTCATAAATACACCTACATACACATGACCAGGTCATAAGCACAAGAAATGTAGGCTTAGGCCTGATATATTAAATTATATTAAATTAGGCTTGATATAATACAGCAGATATAATAATCCTCCTCGCATATGAATGAAAGTAGCAAAAAAAAAGAAATACAATTCTTTCACAAAATCCTATAATACATGCATCTTCAATACAGAAAGCACCTATGAGTCTCAGAGTTAAATTCTCAATCAGCCAGTCAGAAGCCGCTAGCTAGTGTTGGTGATTGTCGTCATCATCATCAGCGTCTATTTGCCCTTGCCCTGTAACAGGTGCAAAATATACAGCTCTTGAAATGTGTATATGTGTCTTAATGCTGATCTACCTCAGCTACATTTGTGTGAACACGCCATTCCTGCATACAGCCTATGTTAGACAGCCTCTTCCCGCCCCCCTTTCTGTTTCTCCAGTTGCAAGTAGGAGAAAGTGTTAGATGGGCACAATTCTGCATACACGTATTTGCAGACGCTTTCTCGTTGAGCATGAACAGTGTAAATTTTTATCATTCATACTACACATACAGGCATAAGTTCAACTCAGCATCAGCCCGTTATATGTTTAAATATAGTTTCCGTATGTATGAGTTTGCAGCTGTGTAGGTTTGTGTGCAAGTGTATCTATAACTGTAAATATGTGTCAATCATGTATGTTTGGTAAATAAATATATATATATATAGTGTGTGCTTTTTCTACCTAGTAACTGTACTTAAGTTCCAGTGAGATTGCCTGATTTTAAATGTTTAATAAGAATTATATTGTATAGTTGTTAAATATTTTTTAATATAACCTTTTTAGGAATAAACAGGTTATTTAAAAAAAATATGTAACAACTATACAATATAATTCTTATTATTTTGCATGTAAAGGTATCTAATTAGTATCTTTTGTTGAAGTACCTTGATCTTTAGTGGGCTGGGTATATATGACTTTTTGCCTTGAATATCAGAGGTTAGAGTATAATATCAGCACAGGGTTAGCTTAGAATATCAGCCTATTTGCTCTTCCTAATACAATTATGTTTTCTTTACATTCACCTATTTGTTGGCAATTATTTTTTTTTATGAAACATAAAAGTTTGTCCCGCCAGATGAAGATATCCATAGAAAATGCAACTGCTACGACAATAGAACATCACTATTACTTGCTCAAATTTAATCATCCTCCTCCAATACAGTCAAATCTAGGACCTTAATGCTTATTATTTTTATTTATATATGCCATGCTGTAAATCCCGGTGGTGAAAATACAGTTGCAGAAGCCTCCATGTGTCCCTGCGGTGGAAGTAAAGTGGCAATGTTGATCTGCTCTAGATGCGCCTGCTCTGTGTTCTTAGTGGGGGACTTGAGAGCTTTTAAATTACCATAACCCACCCCCATTCCACAAACAAATATTGCTAAGGGCCCAAAAATTTGGTGTTATACTCCTGGTAAACCTCTTCTGCTTCGAAGAATACTCCAGGCCACCATACATTGCAATTTAGAAATGTAAGCATTTATGATGATTATTTCAGTTCCACAAACAATCTTTAGTCCATATATTGCATTAATTATTTAGGGATGCTTTCATACAGACACAGGAGGATCAGTCAAGCTTATTTCCAACACTCCACAAACACTGCAAAGTCAAAATAATTAATCTTCATAAAGAGTAAGTATATGTGTGTGTACAGATGTAGTAAACGCTATTACACTTGCTGAATTGTTAATGTCATATGGTTAAGGGATGTTCGAATGCAATCACAATTCAGGTAAAAGATATCAGACAGCAGAAATTTAGTGTCAAGATGTTATTATTTTGGCCCTCAATCCCTGTTATTGATTGCTTATTGACTGACATACCAGGACTATAACTTTCATAATTAGGTCACTTTGAATAAATTTACTAAACAATAATGTAAAACTTTGAAAAATGGGGAAGAATATGTTTTAGAACTGTCACTTTTCACAGAATAAATGCAGTATATTATATAAATTGAGCTTATGCTTGTAAAAAAGAGAGGAAAAATAAAATAAAAAGACTGTATAACTGAGAACAACTGAGAAGAGCTGAAGAACTTTGTATATGACAAATTTGAATATTCTGATACCTGTTCTGAAATGCTGGAGGCTTTGTCTTTCATAACTAATGAGGTGGCACAAAGTCCATGGATAACATGAAATCACACTTATATCCCACAAAGAGTATTTTGGGTGATTGTATGGAACTGCTTTGCTATTGCTAAATCACATTTTGGATTTAAAAAATAATAGTGTCACATCAAATTAAAGATCAAGTAGTCGAGCTGTAGACACTTACATTCAAGACTGCAAAAATAAGGATAAAGCATATGCTGTAAACCAGTATTTGTTCAGCAGGAAAGAGGAAACATGTTTGGAGTCACATTTAATCCCAGATGGAACTACAAGCAGTAAGTTAAATCAGTGGATGCATAGAAAGTGGTCGAAAAAGCAGGGTTGCATTCTAAATAAGAAGACTGGACGTCAATGCCAGTAATAACTGTTTATTCAGAAATGGAAGTCGAAGATGTGGTATCCCTTAGCAAATACTATTAATATTTGTGAAATATAGATGCTCTTTCATTTTAGAAAACATTCACAGAACTAAGTCTTCTTTACTATTTCAACTAAATTCTATCCCAAACCAATAAAAATGTTGGAACAGTAAAGATAATAGCATGATGGTGCTGTATATCCCTCCAGTTTATAACTTACCAAATCCTAATCTCAGCTACTTTAAGTGCTGTATACGTGTCACTCACCTTGCTGCATAGTGTATTACATCTATATAGCTATAGTGTATGATTGCATAGTGTATTACATCTATATAGCTATAGTGTATGATTGCATAGTGTATTACAGCTATATAGCTATAGTGTATGACTGCATAGTGAATGGCATAATGGTCAGTAAGATAAGGTAGATAAATAGACAATTACACACCATTGTTATTAAAAATGAGTGAATAGACTGTAAAAGGTAAAAAATCATAAAAAAACAGAGATCTATACATTTCTTCACCCAGAGCTGTTGGTGATTTTTAAATCAAACTACTGACAGTGAAGCATTACGATACTTAACTACATAGTCTGATAATAAAGTGAGGACAAATAAGAACAACTACATTCATGCAGTGGGATAGTGTAGAGTTGAGCCCTAAATTCAAATAGTAAATACAGTGAAAGTCTAGTAGGGCTCACACTCATGGGGACAATTCTGTTTTCACTGTGTCATTTAGAGAGTACATAAATAATTTATTAGACTGGAGTCAAAAATAAATACTAAATACTAAATATTTTTTTACATAGTCTTTATTTTTAAAATTGGAAAAAATACTTTGAGAGAGCATTAACAAATATCTTAAAATTTCAGTAAACCATTTTCCCTTTTTTGGTTAATTTGAAAACACAACAAAACTGTACGATAACAACAAAAACCCCTAAACAATCAAAAGGGAAATTAAAGAGGGAGGTAAATGTGGGAAAGAAGTGAAGGAAGAAAATGTTCAGGGAAAGGAAAGGGTTGTGGGGGAGAAGGGGCCTTGGGATGTCAGATGCATACAAGCTTACAGAGTATCTATCTGAGTTCTGTATTATAAATGTGGGTGAATAAGTCTTTAAACTACAACCAATGGGTCCATGTGGCAGACAACTCTGGGATATTATCTATTGCTGCCATGTCTACTTCATCCATTGTCATAAAGAAATCTATGTACCCAAACCATTTCTTAATAGCCAGAGGTGAGGGGAAGCACTTTTGCAGCATTATTTAGGTGTTTTAGGAAAGATTTATTTTATTTGACTGGCATATTGAAAAATGTTTGATGCCAGAAACCAGGATCATACAACACCTCTCCTTCAGTAATTTCCCTATAAAGTTTGCTAGCCATTTGCCAATACCGAGTAATTTTGACACAGTCCCACCATTTAAGTGTGAAGGAGTCCATTGCTGCAGTACATCTCCAGCACACTGTAGATACATTAGGGGAGAATGTATGTAATATGTTTGGGGTCCTATAGCATCTGGGCAAGATCTTAAATTGAGTCTCCACTACCAAGACACTGAGCTAACAGGAGTGAGTATTCTGAAATATTTTTTAGCAAACATGTGTCCAAATAGAAATTTGTAGCGGTTTGATATAGCAGGTTTAGGGGCAGATGAAGAAGCACACAATGTCTGATATGGGTAGAGTTGTCTCCTGAAGTTTAATAGGAGACTTAATACAGTCAAAAAATGTCTAATCTGCAGATACACCCGGGGTTCATGGAGAGCAAGAGAAAATTTATCCTGCATCTCCTGAAAGGAGGTATACCCTCCCTGCCCACCTGCTCCCCCACACAACAAACAACCATCTCAGACCAAGCCTCCAAAGTTCCGGGCTCAAGCCCAGGGGGTAAGTCTGGATTGCAAGTAAGAGGCGTGATAGTAGATAATTGTGAGGAAATAGCTTTGCAGAAACTGAGTTATCTCCAATATTCTAGATTGAGCCTTATTGTAGAATGAGGTTATCTATAGAATATACACTTGAGTTTCAGTAAAGTGGTTCTCCACCTACGTACATTGTTTGCACCATCCAATTCTACTTTTCTGATAAGCATTATTGCATAGTATTATCCGAGGAAGAGAAATATGTACTTAAAATCTTTCACTCCTTATCAAATGCAATCTATATGTTCCTGGAATTTTATCCACAAATTTTAAACCATAATATATATAACATTATATATTGATTAATTTTTTTCTTTTTATATGGTATTCATTGTGAAAATGGAGAATAGCAGGGGTTAGAATCCACACCTGGTATACTTGATTATGCAGATTGGATATATTGAGAGTAGAGGTGGAAACAATGGGCCTCAGTCATAAAGGAGAGCAAAGTAAAAAAAAAAAGGAGTAACTTTGCACCTTGGCAAAACCATGTTTCATTGGAGGGAGAGGTAAATTTTAAATGTGGGGACAGATTTATAGTTGGGGTAGGGCATGTTCTAGATCAACTTTAAATTTCAATGTAAAAATAAAGCTATGAAGTATTTGTGCTACATGAAAAAAAAACAGCCATTATTTTGCTTACATGTAAAATAATAAACTAATTTGCACCCCTTGCATTGTAACCTGGTTTTTCCAGGACATAATTTACTCTATTTTTGCCTTGCTTGTCCAAGCCTTTGTCTCCACAAAGAATTCTGTGGATAGTAGTCATCCCTGACAAGTGCCATTAGATACACCAGATCTCATAGGCTACTAATAATCCTAATTCTAGGGAAAGGATACTGGTATTAGGCTAACATTTTAGACAGGAAAGACCCAATCCAATATCTGTGTCATAAATTGCCAGTTCACTCAGTCAAAAGCATTTTTTGCTTCAGTGGATAGTAATAGGGCTTGAGACTTGTTTTCCAAGATGTGGTGGACAAATGTTATGACCTCTTTGGTATTGTTACATGCCTCTGGGCCAGGCATGAAACACACCTGATAGCTATCCATTAATACTGGCAAGAGTGGCTTAAGGTTGTTAGCTATATGATTCATAATTTATTTGACATCCACATTTAAGAGAGAGATGGGCCCATACCTGGAGCACAGGAAGTGTCCTTTCTCAACCTTGGATAGCACTGTGATGTGGGCCTCGAATGATTGCCTAGAGAAATATGATTGGGTTGGGACCTAATTAAATGGTTGTAGAAGGAGGGGAGTTAATGTATTCTATTATTTAGATTTTATATTAAGAAATAGAGAATCCATCAGGTCTGGGACACTTTCTGTGGGGTGAAGATTTTATGGTTACTTCTAATTCCTGAGCGATAAAATACTTGTAGATGAAGGTAAGTAAATTACATACATAGACTTTTAAGAAAAATAGAGAACACATCAGTTTCAGGGCTCTTTTTGTGGGGTGAAGATTTTATGGCATTTTCTAATTCGTGAGTGGTAATAGGTCGTTACAGGGACAGTTGAGCTTCCGCTGAAATCTTATGAAAGCCACACATTTTAAGTTATCGTATGACACTTGTACTGTGGATCTTCTAAGGGGCCATGCAGTGAGTTAATATATAGTTTAGAATAATATCTGTGGAAGACTTGCACTCGCACTTGAATATATGTTAAGATCTCTGGGCCCTAAAGGTTCTTGCTAGTTTCCTATTTGGCTTGTTACCCCATTAGAAGTATCTGTTCCTACATTTGCCGAAGTCAAGTTTCGTTTTGTCATCTTAAGGGTCAAACTGATCTCTGATAACTCCTCATAAATAAACTGAGACAAAGAGCTCTTATGACTTGTATCTAGTGTTGGATACACTTCCTCCTCAACACACACTTATGTGCCTCTGAAGCATCACCTTAGATGTTTCTCTGTTGTCATTTAGGGGGCTATATCTTCAACCTGAGTCCCTCTAGTTGTTTCTTACAATAATCATCCTGTAATAGTCCCTATGTGGAGCTTCAACGAATGAAATTGTAATATAGATCTGTGCATGATTGGACTATGTTATTTGACCTATATGTGCATCAGATAAGATATAGAGTTGTCTGTGACCTACAAAGAGTTAGTCTGTTTTGATATATACTGAATTTGTTTGTGGGGGGAAAAAGGTGTACTCTCTGTCATTGGGACGAAGGAATCTCCAGATGTCAGTCAGTTGGTGGTCAACAAGTACATGCCTTAATTTGTGAGTATGACATTGCGAGGCTCTGGCCACACCATGCCACGCCAGCAACCATCAAACAAAACAGACCCATAGCTTCAGACAGGGCAATTCCCAAGATGGTGTATGAGAACAGCTGCTGTTTCAAGGACGGGTTTCTGGCATAACCAATGTTTAGATGTGGGCTATAAGTTCTCAATTTTGGATCCCGTCCTACAACAAACTTATCCTTCTGATGCGATTAGATATAGTCTAGCACACACAGAATTACATCTTTTTAAATATATGACTAAAGATTCTCCACTTCACAAGAATGCCCCTCCAATCTCCCAATGAAACCACCACTACCAAATTTATTTGACGGTGATTTATAAATAATATTGCAACCCTTTTCGATTTGCCTTTCAAATTGTTTCTGTAGCAACAGGAAAGTGGCAGTTGCTCAGAGACGGAGGCCACATTATTTATTCTTGAAGTGTGTTTCTTCTCTGTGAATGAGGAATTAAGAAGTTTAGAATGTTTCTCTGAAATATTTATAACCTCTTAACATTAGTAGAAATCATTTTTAACTTATCAGTTTTAGAGGTCATTTCGTAAACCATGGGTATTGGATGATATCTGATCTCCATATCTTGTGGTTGAGCAGGCATTGCTCCACCCCAGACATCAGCATGGTCACCAGGAAATTGGAAAGAGAGGGAAGGAGAGGAGAGGAGAAGTGTTGAAAAGTTAACATGCATGACAGGAACATAAAATATCAACCATAGCAGAGTCCTGGCTAAAGAAGGGATGGGTAAAGACCTCTCCACTTCTAGTAACATGGTAGACATAGCAAACACATGGACTAATTTAGATTAGCAGATAGAATAACTGGGTTACAGGAAAATTGTCACCTACAGTCATTAATATACTAAATAATTCAAACACATACAAAACTAATCTGGATCAGAATAGTTTATAGAGATATAAATCATTAAGCATATATGGATCATTTACAGCACCATCTAACAGGAACATGGATACATTGACCTTTAAATAGTCATATAAAATGAAGGCTATATAAATCCAACAACAAAAGTTATAAACATAAGCAATTGGGGGTGAGTGTCCTGTATCCATTCTGGCCCAACTGTATGTGGACACAGTAGAGGGAAGCACAGTATATTACTGGTGCAGTGTTGCAAATGAGGTGGGCTGAATGAACTTGAAATTAGTTAATATAACTTGTTGAACTTTGAAAACCCATTAAGATGAGTAAGTATCGGTGGTTTTAAACAATAGCAGTACACAGATCCCTGTCCTAAAATCATTATGCGAAGAGTTGTCTAGAGTCCAATAGGGCCATTTGATTATAATGGGAGACTTTAACCTAACTCTTGACCCTAAATTAGATATATCACAAGCCCTCTGCTCAAGTAGCTCACAGTCTAACTTAGGTCCCTCGGTAGCGTTCTGTAAATTGTTGGCGGAATATGACCTCTATGACATATGGCGGGTTCTTTCACCAGGGGCCAGGCAATACACTTATCATTCAGCTGTCCACAATTCTTACTCCAGGATTGACATGATTCTGACTGATAAATGACCTAACAACACAAGAGTTCGGTACATATTTTACCAATTACTTGGTCCGATCACGCCCCTGTTGAATGGTCATGGGACCTCCACCAAACTTGGATTCACCCCCCTTGGAGAATGCCCTCATACCTTTTCTCCTCCCTTGAACTGAGAACTGCTCTTTCGGAGGCCCTATCGCTCTACACCCAAACTAATAACCCAGAAGAAACGTTTTTGAATACACATTGATGTGCCTTAAAAGCAGTTCTCAGGGCAAAGCCATACAAATAGGTGCCCGCATGAAAAAAACCCCAATATCTTTCTCTTCAAAAAACCATGGAGTCCCAATTAGCTACTCTTGAGGCCCAAAACCAGTCACGCCCATCTCTACAGAAATAATTGAATACAGCTCTAACTAAATTACGGCAAAAATTCTATGCTCTGGGGAATAGGGCAAGAAGGTTGTTAGCATGTAAGCTAAGAGGGAAACAGGCACGCAATAGAATTAAAACCCTCTACTACTCTTGAGGGTCCCATAACCCTGCTTAGATTGCAACTTTCTTTGCTGAGTACTATACTAAACTATATAACCTGAGTGACGATAGCAACACTCCTCAACCTACCCTCAACTTAATCTCTGCTTTTTTGTCCCACTTAAACCTTCCCACCTTAGATAGTGATTACCTGACATCTCTTAACCTCCCCTTTTCTCATCAAGAAGTAGAAGTAGTTATAAAGAGTCTCCTGAAAGATAGGGCTCCCGGTCCGGACAGTTTTACCAATACCGTTTATTCCACCTTGCAGGAAACCCTGGTTTCCTTGCTTACTTCTCTTTATAATAGTGTGATGGAGGGCGGCAGTTTCCCGGACGAAAAGCTGGAAGCTCAGATCATCACGATGCCTAAACCGGGTAAAGACCCCTCAGAGTGCAAAAATTATAGGCCCATGGCCTTACTGAATTCTGACTTGAAGATTTTTGCTAAACTCCTCGCTACTCAATTAAATCCTCTCCTCTCTTACCTTATCCATCTGGACCAGGTAGGCTTTATTCCCCACCATCAGGCATCTGACAATACCAGACGTATTTTGAATATGTTGGACTCTATAGAGTCTACCCCAGACGAACTGGCGAGAGGTCTTTGACTTCTGCTCCTCTGTTATGAGTGGTCCTATTGACATAGATCCAGGCCTGGCTCTACTTCATATATATCCCTTCTCCGTTTCTAAACAAGATAGATAACTTCTGGGTCACATACTGTTAGCAACTAGAGCAGCAATAGCCCAAAACTGGAAGGTTGCTACTCCTCTTACGTTGTCTAGAATCATCTCTAACATTCTAAATAATTTAGAGATGGAGACGATCGATATGCCTTATTCTACCTCTGTTTCGGCTCAAATCATAAAGTGACTAGAGTGGCATATATTTGTTATGGAAGGAGCTGGAGTGCCTGGGTATTTTCCTACCCTCTCTCCTACCCATTCACTACAAGCTTTTCTTGAAGTCCCACACGTCGATTAGTAGGTTAATGGTTCCACTTCTTTTCCCCTGGAAGGTTTATACTTTTTCACTGAACTATGATACATCTTTTTAGGTTATTCAGATTGAATAATATTTTTGTTTTTTTTGTGACTGCATATTTTCATAAGTATTTAATGTTATGTTACATAAGTCATTGAGCAACTTCCCCTCCCCCCTTACGATGGGGGTCCCCTGTGGGTCCCTCCCCCTCCCTTTTTTCCCCTTTTATTGTTAATCTTTTTTTATGTTCTGTACCCCAAATTTATGCCAAATATTTCAATAAAAACTTTATTGATGGAAAAAAAAAACAATAGCAGTACACTAAAACCTTACTTTTTGAGGGAAAAACGCTATACTGTAATGAAATCATTGCAAGGTAAGACAATTAAATAGCATTTGAGTCTACGGAGCAAGAAGTTGAATGCTATTTTCTCTTGTTCCTTCTGGAGGTCTGCCACTCCTCATACTGAAGCAAGGGAAGTAAGTACAAGGGAGACGCAGTCCAGAAGCTGATACGCAGAGAATTCTCAGATTGCTGCGCCTGACTCTATTATCGAGGTCCTCTAGATTCATCTGCTCTTCTCTCATCTCTCTTGTGTAGATATCTACTGTTTCCTGCAGAAGAGCAAGAGGGTCTGCATGTTGCTCCTTGTTGTCCTCCAAAACCGAGACCTTGGTTGTTAATTGCAAAAGCTCTGACTGGAGAGCCACCTATGATTTTATTGTTTCCTGAAGTCTCTGTTCAAGATCTTGAATACCTTGCTTTAATGGAAAGGTTTTATGGTGTCTAAGGATTTTTGCCTAATTCTCTGTACATAGTTGGAGTTTGCGTGTTTCCAAAGTTAAAGCCATTGGGGTGGTCTGTAGACATACTAGGATGAACTGGAGCCATTGTGGGTAGGTTATAAAAAGAACTAGAGCTGGTGATAAACTGGAGCAAATAGGATTGGGGTCTCCCATATTCCCCAGTGTGAACCAACAATTTTTCTGGTGCTGAAAGTATTATCGAGCAGCACTATATATTTAATATTTTGCACTACAAGTGCTTTGGGGTCTCCCATATTTCCCAGTGTGAACAAACAATTTTTCTGGTGCTGAAAGTATTATCTAGCAGCACTATATATTTCTACATTTGCACTACAAGTGCTTTGGGTCTCATTAAAATGGATTCACAGCAGTCCACATATGAGCAGGATCAACAAACAGCTGCTGGCACCAGTCCTGATGGTAGTCTTACCTGTACGTCATTTGGTAAAACCTATGTAAAAGTACATAGTCTTTTGAAGTCAGGGAAAAAAACACAAAGAAATGTTTTTTAACCGTGTTGAAGAGAAAAAGAGCTGTAACTGATGAAAAGTTAACTGGCGAGAAAAAAAAATTGCCAACATGCCATTCTACACACGCAGTGGCAAAGAAAGAATGAGGCCTTCACTTTTCTCTATTACTGACAGATCTAAAAATGTTAATGAGCCTTCTTCTTGTAAGGTCACTCATGAGCAAGCAAGACCAAGTAATTCAGAGTCCAAAAGTGGTGCACAAGTACTGTTACATGTGAAAGCCGAGCTGCAAGAAAACAGTAAGGCATTAGAGGAAAATGTATGCTCAGAATCAGAAATTACACCAGTCCCTGAGGAGAGTCCATCCACGAGTGGTATGTGATATTGTGACCATTCTGATAGTGTAACCATAAAGAAGGGCCCTTTCGGCATTTCTGCTGATGTGTGCCTGAACAGCCTGAGTGTAGCCGGTGATACACCAAGTGAGGATGACACTTTGGAATTAGAAAAGGATGAGGGGAAGATTTGGGTAGCCGACGAGGGCGCTAATGTGGATGCGGTTGATTGTGTAAGTCCTGCACCAGTGGCAGCAGTGTGGCACCAGTGGCAGCAGTTCTGGCAGGCGAGGTTCTGGCACCAAATTGCACTTTCCAAACAGAAGCAGGGATGACGCTAGTGGCAAACCACAACAGTTTGACATCTGCACTGGTTTGAAAGATTTGACCAAAAAATGTGTGGCCTTGCCCATAACTCCAACCAATCCTACTATTAACATGCAAAGGATGGTGGAGGGCCTAGCAGGGATTAAACTGTATTTTTCCTAATTTAAAATAATAAGGTTTGGGTGTAATATACACCCAAAGACGAGTGCTCAATTTCTAAGAGTCATTGATGAAGAGGAAGACAAGTAGTCTTGTCTGTAGAATTTGCAGGCAAATTCTGCTGCGTTATATAGGTAACACCCAAAGAGAAGAGCTCCATTGCTCCATTGCTAATTGTAATTGCTGAAATAGAAATAATAAGGCTGACAGTCTTGGTCTAAATCTGCAGTTACATTTTATTGTACCATAGCTCACTCAGAAACAGGAGAGGTGGCAGGGTTCAGTGCTAATCTTCCTCAAACAATACTAATTCATCCCACCATCATAGAAGTCTGTGTACTAGGATGTAATTGTCGATAATGGCCTTCCAAATGGAATTAGTAGTTCATTTTAGGGTAGAGCTGTCACGATTTTTGGCCAATTCTTTTACAGCAGAGCAAATATCAAAATGTTGTGCGGACTCATCTGCATCACCACTGGGTGTCTTGGGAAAGCTTATTTTCTTACAACAAGCAGTTGCCAGAGAAACTGAAGGAGAAAACGTCATTACAAGATGTTGATAGCTCTTGGATCCTGGCGAAGCAAATTAAGTATTTAATCTACAATTAAAATATAGTTAGCACATTTACTTTGTGTTATTTCATATGTTAAATTTCTGTAGCTCCTTCGCAAAATGTATTATTAAGGCAATCACTTGACTAACCGTGTCTGCACTCTCTTCACAGGTGACTACTTCGCTGGACTAAAGTACATTCCCCTCAAATGCTAGTCTTCTTGCAGCTGCTGCACTCTCCTACATTCTGTTACAGAATCCAGAAAATTACCTTAAATTTTTAGGGACACAAACAGCATCATTAGCATGTCATTTTTAAAAAGTTCGGTAACACCAAGTTGATTGTGTGAGCAAAACAGGAAATGTGATGGAATTCCACCCCGCTGTAATGCTTGAACAATATTGGTGTCGTTATCAGAAATGACATATCCTCAGGAGAGTTCAAGCAGGATTAGCCATGTTTCAATGACATCCCTTAGTTTTTGTAACAGATTGTCAGCTGTATGCCTTTTAGTGAAGCCGCTGATACACAGAGTAGCCTACTTTTGAAAAATGTGATGTACTTGGGTACATGCTGCTGCTGTCCCTGCTGGTGAAGGCGAATGACCGACCCAGTGGGCTGTCACAGTCATATAATCTTTAGTTTGCCCAGTTCCACTTGTCCACATATCTGTGGTTAAGTGTACAGTGGGTAGAATGGCATTTTGTATCCCAGTAATTACATTTTTAGGTACCTTCCTTACCAGGTGAGTAATAGCTTTTCTAGTAAAATGGTATAGTGATGACATTTGGTAACAGGGACACAAGACCTCAATTAAATGTCTTAAACCAACTGTATTAATAGTAGACATTGGACGCAGATCTAATACTAGCATAGTCCTCATGGCGTCTGTGATCCGCTTTGCGACTGGGTGACAGGTTAAATACTTGCTTCCTCTTGCAAACAATTGTTTAACAGTCAATTGTTGCTTCTGGGGATATTGATGATGAAGGTGTTGGGGGTGTAGATTGCAGGTGCTGGGATGTAGATGAGAGAAGGGAGGTAGATGATGCTGGACTGCTTGATGTTTTGATTTTTTAACATAAGTTTCTGATTTTCCCAACAGCTTTCCATGAACTCGCTTCAAACGCGGTAATATGGATGAGGATCCTAGATGGTCCCACCTTAACTGAGTGTGGCTTTAAAAACGCTACAAATGACTAGACAACTGTTGTCAGGATTTGTGTAAAAATAATTCCACACTTAAGAGGTGGATTTTTGGTCTTATGCCCAGGCATGACAATGGCCTTTTTCTTATCACTGGCAAGAACTGCTTCAATTTTTCTTTGAAAGTGTATGAAAATCATATTGTGACCTATTGAATGGAAATGACTGAAAATTAGTGTTAGAGAGGTTAATAATAATGTAGGTACAAAATAATACCTAAATTAAGTTATTTTAGCACCAAAAAATATATTTTTTTAACAAATTGCAGAACAAAACCAAAACCAAAGTTAAAACACGCAAGGGCGGTTTTGGCAAACCAAAACCAAAACACAAAGGTAATCCAGATCCAAAAACAAAACCAAAACACGGGGTTAGTGACCATCTCTAATTCAATTACATTCATATTTATTCTACACTATATCTACATTCTGTATGTTGAATCAAGCTCTTATATAAAAATATACCCCCAGTTACTGAAGAATTTCAGGATTGTGCCAGTTGACAAAGAGTCTATGGAACGTTTGGCTGAATTTCTCAGTTGTAGAGTGGGCTGGCCAAATATTTATGTCAACCGAAACATTCTTCCAGGAGTTGCCACACAAAACATGTGGATTAATGTTTTCACTAATCAAATTTGGTGTCTGGAAAAGTGACCATTTTAAAGCACATCATTTATTTTTTTTAATCGTTTGTAATATACACCGAAGGTTTTCTTTTCATATTTTTCCAAGAGATATGTGGTAGTAATGCATATCGGTATTCATTCATGTTCAGGTAATACTACATGGTGTGGTTGATCAGATACTATATAGTGCTGCAGCAGAATATATCTTGTTAGATACATCTACAAGTTTTTCTTCTTCTTTCCTGTAAGGGTAAAAAAGCAATAAAAGTAATACTGAGTTGATTAACCAAGTGGCAGATGAAATTTTGAAAGATATTTGTGCACTATTTCTATAGTCTTTTAATTCATACAAACACTTTGTTATACATTCTGTGTGAGTTTCACTGTAATTATGAATTGTTTACTGTAAGCAAGCAAGCAACACACGTTAATTGGCGGTAGAGGAAATTGCTTTTTTTAAACTAACCATAAACCTTCATATTTATTGCATCTTGAACATTGTGAATGACTCTTTTGACATATTGTTTTACTTATGTCACTGCCTTCTATATCAGTGTGAAATAAAATCCTGATGTACAAGTAAGACAAGATTCACAGAAATAGAAAACAAATGACATTGTTTGCATACATATTTCACCAAATGCAAATGGATAATAAAATATGTAAGAAGAAGCACAGCAGCAGACAGAAATAAATACATGTCCCGTGTCTTCATCAAATGAAATACTTGTTAAACAAATATTTAATATTTCACACAGATGTTTAGTTAGAGGATTTTTAAAGCAGAAGAAAATTCTGTTGCATGGATAAATGCATTTATCTCAGTGAAGGGGAGTAAAACTACTTTACTAAAGTATTTTCAAGGAGCAGGTTAAAAAGATGTGCCTCGCAAAGGAGGAAATATAAGCTTTTCATCTAGTTCATAGATTTTGGAAAGGCTACATATTCAGTAGAGTTGTACAATAATAAGTCACCTGAGTCATTTAAGGAACAGGAACACACTGTCTATAAAGCTCTACATAACCAGTAAGCAGTTTTTGAGGAGCTGTTTTTTTCACTTGTGTGACAAATGCTCCAGAATTCTATGAATCATTTGTTTGCTTCGGCTATTTTCCTGCTGATCCTATATGCTGCAAAGCATTGTTTTGTTGTGTTTTCCTGGAGGCAAAACACTGCAGAAGACTATTAATGTTTTTAGGATTTAAATTCTTAATAATTACAATAGGTTCCCATTTTCCTGCGTACCCTTGAACAGATGAACAGATAAATTATATATTTATATAAATCTTACTTCTCTTTCTATGCAGAACACAATATACCATGAGCACTGGACATTACAATACACTGCTATTGTATTTTATATATTCATTTGAAACAATGTTAAGTCTTGTACTATATTGTCTAAGAAGTTAGGGACATAATTGCATTTAGCAAATAGAACAAACATGGGGAGTTGCAGCTGTTCATAAGAATATAACCATTTATTGAGCACCACATGCATCATACATGAAGCCCTCATAGTTCACCATTATCATCATCCACATTTATTCATATATCGCCATCAAATTCCGCAGCGCTTTACAGTTGAGAACAAACAGCAATAAAACAATACTGGGTAATACATACAGACATAAGAGGGCCCTGCTTGCAAGCTTACAATAGTTGACCACAGTAGTGTCCTCACACTGACAGAGCTAGCTCAGTTGGCTTGCTGTCAGGATGATTCTGCTGTGATGAGCGTTGGATACCAGCCATTTAAGAAGTTTTAGATTCTTTATGTAACGTTAGATAGAACAAGCTGGTTGAGGAAGGAGTGGATCTCCAGACTGCTTCCAATAGAGCATGCTTTCTCAGGTATTTGACTTGGACTGTTGTTTAGTCCAAGTCAAATACCTGAGAAAGCAAGTTATTTAACATGGCCTGAGTTCTTGTATTTGAGAAGCTCTATTGGAAGCATACTGCTACAAATCATATTTGAATAATATTCCACTTGCTAAAAGCTTGTGAAAATATGTCACCATAAAAAAGACCACAAGGCTTGCTTTTATGCAGGTCACAGGACTCGCATAATTTCTATTCTACAATATGGTGCATATTATTATATTTATATAATATTTATATATTATATAATAAAATACATAATATATATTTTTTCCAACAAAGCAACAAATTGTTTAAAGTAATCCTTATAGCCATATATATTTTGTTCTTACTGATGGTTATGCAATTCACCATTAAACACTTTCAAAATGTCACGTGACATCACTTCAACACCAAATATAAGATTATATATTACAGCATTGACATCACTACTTTCTAAAAATCCAGGTAATGACATCACTTTACACCAAATAAAAGAATATTTTACATATATTCATGAATCTTGACTATCTTATCTAAAAAAAATACACAAGTGATATAAAATATCCTGTATAATTTATTTCTATATTTGGCAAATAATGATGTGATTTCTGTAAAATATAACATTATATTTGGTCAGTAGTGATGTCACTTGTGAAACATGGCTCATTTTGAAAGTGTTCTGCCATGGTCTTAGAGGATATTACACAGCTGGAACCAAGGATTAATTTATATGAACAACTTGTTTTGTTTAATGGAAACATTTGCATATTATAAGGATTAATGTGCCCTTGTGGGAACTAAAACAGATATTATAAACCACTCTAGTGTTCTGTGATTTTTTATGGATTGTAAGCTTGAAAGAGGTGCCCTATTATCGCTTTGTCTGCCTGTTAATACCCAGTTTTGTTTTATTACTGTGTTTGTTCTCAACTGTAAAGTGCTACGTATAATGCTGGCTCTATATAAATACATGTTAGTAATAATAATAATAATAATAATAATAATAATAATAATAATCATAATAATAATAATAATAATAATAATAATATGGTGATTGAACTCCCCTGTGGTTTCTAATATTCTTGTATTTTACAATAGAGAGTAGTATTATTTGGCCATTGGCCAAGTTCATACCTGTAGAGTGAGCCAAGTATAAACAATTATCTTTAAAACTGTACTTACTTGGTGCTGCATATTGTAAATATTGTGTGTTGTGTAGTTTTGCTAATTTAAAATAGAAATCAGTATCTAAAAGTCTGTTAGAACTTTTGAACAAATTCCCAAAGTTTCCAATGACAAAACAAAGCTCTTAGCAAACCAAAAAACTAGAGTTTTACTCATGTTTAGTTTTTATATACAAGAAATAATTCTATCTGTAACTTGTTGGCACATCCTACATGGAGGTTGGAGCACATATTTGTTTAGGAATATTTTAAAAAATATATTTGTTCAGGTTATGTTTTATGTTACGTATTTTTATGTCAATAAACGTATAAAAAAATATTTTCTTATTGTATTATTTAACATTGGGTGCTTGACCGGGATGGATATCTCTTTGTGTTTTGTTTAATATATCCCTGTAATATATGTATTTGCTAAACAAATTCCTATGATTTTAAATTATATATTTCTTACATGGTACAAAAGAATGAATCAGCTTATACTTTTCAATACAATTAACATTTGATTATCATATACTATTCGATTTTTGGGGTTTAATAAACATTTGGACCTCAGTTAGAGCTAAGAGCAAAACAAAAAAAAGGAGCACATGTGCACCATTGCAAAACCATGGAGAGGGGAAAATTTAAAATTTGTGGACAGATTTAAAGTTGGAAGAGGGTATATCCTAGCTCAACTCCAAATTGCAGTGTGAAAATAAATGTGTTCAATTTTTATGTGTTACATGTAAAATCAGCCAGTATTTTTCCTGAATGCAAAAACATATTAAATAAATAAATTTGCACCCCTTGAACTGCAACATGGTTTACCCAAGAGCAAATTTGTTCCACTTTTTTTTAATTTGCTCTGAAATCTGTGTTGATGAATCACATGCGATGGGTAACATATTCCTATAACTGTCTTCTAAATGGTTTTCACTATTGCAATATATATCTTTTCTATACCTTGCTTAGGTAGATTACTTATTTTTACATTTATTGTATGAAATGAATGGTAATGCATGGTGAATGCACTGCACATATCCTTTGGAATAGGGATCATCAGTCTTTACAATCATTGAACATGGCGAATGCTGGACGAAGATGTAGAAATTAGAGGACATCATGCCAGGATAACTAGAAATAGGTTCCTAGTACTATTTAACTTTATTTGACAATCAAGAGGAAGCCTTTGGTTTTCTTAACACCTGATCAAATATTTCACATGGATGTCACATCCTTCTTGCAAAAGTAAAGTGTAGGAGTGCAATCCTTATCCCATACAATAGCTTATTACTTGAAAAGTTTTATTTTTACATGCTTTTCTGATAGAAAACATAGCAAAAAAAATGACTTGCTCTGCTTAATTTTATTATTTACACTTTAATAATACTAGAAGAGCTAAATCTTTAAATGCTGAGACACCTAAACCATAAATTGACTAAGAATATAATCATTTACTGAGAATTGCATCCAGCATACATGAATCACTCCTCATTTGCCACAGCAGAATTCCCACAGTGACAAAGCTACTTCAATTGGAGTTAACATTTGCCAATAAATTTAACATGTACCATTTTTACGATGTTCTGACCTCTAGCAGCTCTTAAAAAAGACACACGTTTATCAGTATACTGACCAAGAGCCCACCTGTACCAGTTTCAAATTGAGATTTTCTACTATTTAAAAATAGACTATAGTTTGCAGACAATGCAGAGTATATGTGCACATATCAGTTAATCAAAGGTCCTTTTACTATTTCAAAGGAAGTACATAGAATTTTAAGAATAGTATAACATAAACTGTGATTATTAACATCAATACGTGTTTACAGTCAGATGATCTGACTACTGCACATTGTAAACCTAACTTACTAGCATGTTAACATCTGCCTAAACATAGGGTCAAAAACCTTGTCTGCATCTTTAAACACAATGTACTTATTCCCCAGAATGCCGTTGGCAGTATTCCCATGGCCATTACTCCCAATTACCCATTTGTTTTGTTAATTGCATTGATCTTCTGAGTCAGCAACTATGACTGAATTGTTTGACTTTGTTCTCATTAAAGCCTTTTTGCGCGAAATGTGTGTGATGTCAGAATCAAGAGATGGAATAACAAATCATATTTCCTTCCCAATAAAGAATAGCTAAAACTTCTTTCTTTTTTGATTAATTTCATGCCTGACTCAGTCAGAGATTAGACTCTGACACATTTTATAATTAAATATTGAAATCATAAAGTGCAAGAATGTTTAATTTTTAAAATATGAGTTTTAATTTACCTCATACAGAGAATAGCTCTGGTCACCTGTGGAGATGCATTACACACTACATTGCCTAATGTATGATGCCTGAATAAGGCTGAGCATACAGTTAAAGTAAACTAATGCAATTTACTGAATAGCAGTCAAATATTTATCCAGTTGATGAAGCAGACTTTATGTAAAACTCTGATAATAATTAAGGAAAAGCCTTTCTTAACCTCTTTTGTACTAGAGAATTCAATACAGTGCATGCTCTTATGCTGGGTTATGTGTCTGGCATACTGGGGTCACAATGTTTTCTCTCTTAACATATGCTCTTATGATCTAGCAGATGGCTGATATTTGGTTTATCATATTCATGATTGAACACGAGATGATGCAGCAGCATCGAACTGAACAGAGGAAGGTCTTATACCATCTTCTCCAGTTCTAAAGAACATTTGTTTGCTTAAGGCAATTGAAGACTGAGAATATATGTGAGAAATCTGTTTGTACACCACCAGAGCTTCATCTTTTTAGAAATAGAATGTTTGTCGATTAAGCTTGTAAATATTTATATGATAGGTTATTTAAACACTCTCACAGTTACTTATTTTGTATTAAGCTGGAAACAAACTATTTTATAACTTAGAATTATACATATGACAGTTAAACATATGCAGGTTTAAGCATAAATACAAAAAAACAAAGATATTTGACAGCTATAACAATAAGCAAGCATAAAGAATTTTTTTTTTAAGATTATTAATATTATTATTATTATTATTATTATTATTATTATTAAACATACAAGGTTGGTTCTGATGAATTAAATATCTTAAACATTCTTCCAGAATTCATTGGATAATTTTTTTGGTCAAAGACAAAATTGCATATAATATTTATATATACTAGCATATCACTCCCTCTAATAGGGTGCTCTTAAAACCATCCAGACCCTGCATAGTGGGAGTTGAGTGACGCAGGACAAGGTGTCACTTAAAAAATTTAATGAAAATAAAGAGTAAGGACCAAGAGTTTATTTGCTACACATTTTATTATACTCTTTTATCCATAAAACTCTGACAATTACAACAGGTCTCAAACTTTCAGTAAACTTTACTAGAGACATTCCTGCTATGAGTTAAAGTGAAAACAAGTCATCTTAGGTGACAACATGCTAGGCTCTTTCCTTGGCTCCTAATTTGCTTGGTTACATCCCCTTAAAGGGAGGGAACAGGGTCAGGGCTACCTTTGTGATCTGTGTTTTATTCTCCAACAACTGCCTAGCAGCATTGCATCTGGCAGCGAAGGGAAGTATTTTGCCTTCACTCTACTCAAGGTATCAGATATCGGCTGTCACCCTATGATCCATTCTATTGCAGAGTGTGGATGGTGACCAGACTGTCATGGGGATGGAGTTGGGATGGACATTATAAAGGACATTATAAATGGTACTTTGGGCTGGATAAGGAAGCAGAATTCCCCTGCCTGGTGCAAACTGTACGAGTCAGAACCCATCTAAGCTTACACCCATCTACGCTTACATCCATGCAAACATTTTCGGCTCTTCAAAGATGCTCTTAAAGCACAACTTCATTAACTTCCACGTAAATCTAAAGAGAAGTATTTAGGTAAGCCTATAGAAATATTGACCAAACCACAGTTTGGTCAATTATTATTATTTTTTTTTTTTAATATATAAGCTGCTATAGACAGTGTTTCAAGATGAGGCTTGGATGTATGAAGGGGTACTGTTGAGGTCTTTGTGGGTGAGAGTAAGTAATTTACAATGGCTTCTGGAGGATATAGGGAGCTAGTGTAGGGACTTGCAGAGTGGTAGAAGATCAGTCATTTTGTGCATGTAAGAGGATTGAAACTTGGAAACATGGACGAACAACAGATTGGAGGAGGTTGCAGTAGTTGAGGCAGAAGATGCTGAATGACAGGACTGCAAGAGAGATTTGATGTGAAGAGTAAATCAGAGGAAGGAGTCAAAGTTGATACCAGCACAGCAGGCTTGGGGAACTGTCATGTTATACTGCAAAGGAGTATGAATATTAAACAATTTGAATGTTGATTGTATCTAAGGTTTTTTGCAATTGGCTGCAACAAATTCTAAATTGGCCAAATAAATACTTAGAAAGGTGGTTAGTTGTGCAAATAAACTAATATAGTATTCATTCAGATGACAGTAAAAATTACATCTGCATTAAAAGTGTTATTTCACTTTTTTATTAAGTGGATGCTCACCTCGCTGATTAATAATTGGATGTAATGTTAATGTTATTTATGTTAAGATTCTGTGGTGGAAGATACAATATAAAATGTTTAATATGTAAGATACAGTGTTTGTATTCACTACATAACTATAATTTATAATAATTAACAGTATCATTTTTTATGTAAAACTGACGTCAACTAAGGTCCTTATAAATACCAGTTATTTTAAAACAAGAGCATTAGTTTCAGCATCATATGTGGATTGCAAAATTAAAGTGACTAAGCAATTAATACACTGAAGCCCAGTCCCTGCCCCATTGGGACTTACAGTCTAAATTCCCAAACACACACACAGACAGACAAACAGACAGAGACAGACAGACACACAGACTAGGGTCAATTTGTTAGCAGCTAATTAACCTACCAGTATGTTTTTGCAGTGTGGGAGGAAGCTGGAGCACCCGGAGCAAACCCACGCAAACACGGGGAGAACATACAAACTCCTCACAGATAAGGCCATGGTCGGGAATTGAACTTATGACCCTAGTGTTATAAGGCAGAAGTGCTAACCACTTAACCATCGTGCTACCCGTGGGTAAGCCATGGGTAGGCCTATATTAAATTTATGCAAAAATTATATTATTTAATTTAATATTTGCAAATGGATTCTTTTATCTGCTATTCTAGTTAACATGAATCAAATGAAGTATTGCTTGCAACTATATACCTAAGCAACTACTACATCAGGCCCGGCGCTCCCATTAGGCAAGGTTAGGCAGTTGCCTAGGGCGCCAGGCTCTGGAGGGCGTCACAGAATGAAAATTACTTTAAAACTTTGCGCCGATCGCTGACCATACCTTTCACGGCCTCCGCACAGCTTCAGATAAATCCACGGGGAGGGGGAAGGGGCTATGGATCACCACCGCCGCCTCTCTGCTCCGTCTCCTCCCCTCCACTCACTGACTGTCAGGCGTGACATAATCATCACGGCCCGACAGTGTCAGTGAGTGGAAGGGAGGAGACGGAGCAGAGAGGAGCAGCTTTATGGAGGCTAGTTAAGGTAAGAAAAGACGTGGGGAGGGGGGGCGCCGATTTTGACAGTGTTCCGGGTGGGGGCGCCGATTTTGTAAGTGTGCCGGGTGGGGCGCCAATTTTGACAGTGTGCCGGGTGGGACCGCCGATTTTGTAAGTGTGCCGGGTGGGGGCGCCGATTTTGAAAATGTGCAGGGGGGGGGGCGCCGATTTTGAAAGTGTGCCTAGGGCGCCACAGACCCTAGCACCGGCCTTGTACTACATAAGTTTCAAAAATATTTCCTGGAATCATGGAACCAAAGGCACCCTATGTTTCTCAGTTAAAAGTGTTGGAAAGAAGCAATAGGCTCATTCAGAAGAACATCTATGTTCTTTTTAATTTTTTTAATATCTTTGAGACACATTCAGAATTACAGCTGACGTGACCACACATGTTGGTATAGGAGTGTAAACAGCATTTCTAAACACTTTTCCAGCATATGTCTTCTGTTGAGAATATGGCCCATGAAATTTTTAAAAATAACTTCCTCTGAATTAATCAATAAATGCAACATTACTCAACAACAAACCAAAGCCAAAACAGCAATTGCTACTGCTGGAATGCTGGCATCTTTAGTTAATAAACAACATATGGAAAACAGAACTTGTCATTTAATTTTAAAAGATCTAAATAAGTATACAGTTTGAATATTATTTTGTTGTGATTCCGTTTGCGTTTTTAAAAGATTCTCTTTGCGCTTATATGCCATTTCAGAAATTATGGATCATTTAAAACCTGTAAACATACAGTAAAACATACTAGTAGGCATAACAACCCTCCAGATAAGTGATACATCACATGGTAGACCCAGACTTACTTTGGGGCAGCTGCAGACAGTGTCTCCCCAAATATATATATATATATATATATATATATATATATATATATATATATATGTGTGTGTGTATATATATATATATATATATATATATATATAATGTGGTTCTGTCACATGACTTTGTTTAGGTAGCATAATTGAATAAATATAATTTTTATTATAACTTAATTGTATAGCGAAAAAAAAATATTGGGCAAAAATACACTTTTCAATGGTCCTTCATGTGATTACTCCAAATCCAGAAATGTAAGACAAAACTATATTTCTCCTGTGATGTTTGTAAGAGTAACAAATATATGTAGAGTATTTTACCCAAGATTACAATTAAAAGGCCCAGGAAGAAGGAATGGTATAGCCCATTTGGAGGGTAGATTATATTTCTTACAGATGTTCTCATAGCAATTTGGAAATTTTGGGCAAAGTGCCTAGGGACCTGGGCAGGCCTAGCTAGGCCAACCATTGCTGATGGTTAGAGATTTTTCAGTTAGGACATGTTCCCAGAACTAAAGTGAAAGACTACCTAGGATGTGGCAGTCCTGTTCCATTACACTGTTTACTTAACCTAAATAAAGTAATAGCCTCAAATAGTTCAAGCCAGTTTCAAATTTGACCTGTTCAATTTGTCTGCTTGAGGGGCAAACACTTATTTTTGGTTCAATTGGGAATTTGAGATTTACATTTTCGAATCCTAAAAATGTTAAAACAAATGATACAATGTTGTATCTTTGATCATAAATTACTACATTTTACAGTATTGTTAACACTTCTTTATATTTGAACATCAAACATTACTGTGTTTGAGTTAGAGGTTTGAAGTCTAAGGTTTTACGTTGCTATAAAAATTATTAAAAATACAAGACAATGTAGCCACAATTTTAAACAGGCTCAGACATGGCTGAACCTGTTAATTTAGCTCAATTTGTTTAGTCTATTGCAAGTTTGAGAATTTTTCACAAATTTTCATCCCATAATCCCACACTGTCATTTAAAGTAAATAATTTAAGAAAACCCCTTAAATAGCTAATGCCTAAATTCTTTGTTCATGAACCTTTAAAATTGCTACAAAATGTATGAATTACATTGTAAGGTCAAGAGTGGTGGTTGCGTATGAAACAATTAAATAGTATAGCAACTTTTTTTTTGTACTTGTCACAGATTAAAATATTCATGCTCCAGAGAGATTTGTGTAATCATTCCAGTTTTTATCTATTTTCTATCAAGTGTGCATGAATTGCAATGTTTTTTTTCTCACAGCACTGTCTACTATTACATTTGGACATCCGACATTAATAATTTCAACATTTCCTGTATTTATACCCCAATGTAGTGCTCATTTATCCTTCATTTAGCTATTATTTAACATTTCATTATCAGACGTTAAGTACATTGGTTTACATATGGCAAATTCTGCATTCAATCCTTTTCCTAGCAAAGAAGCGTAAATAATGGTTAACACCATCTCTAGGTGTTGTTTTAATGGGAGCCTGTACATGGCTAAAAAGCTCATACTAATCTGTTAAAATCAAAAAAAATTAAATTAGCAATGTCCAGCCTTTCTGGTTTATTTTAACATCCTGACAATAAAACACATTTTTTTATTTATGATTGGAAATGTTAATTGTGTATTTTTTTTTACCACTTCTCTGCTCTGCCAGTCCCTACATTTGTTGCCTGTACCTAATGGAATCCTGTATAAAAATACTTCTACTGACATTCAAAACTATAATTAAAGCTGCACCATGGTCTGAACCTATCATCCACACTCACTACTTGCTCCCATTCTTAAAACAAGACTTTCCCCTAGCCTTCAAACAATCAAGCATTTGCAGAGAACTCATTTCTTCAGACAATCATATAAAATCCCCATTCCACCTCCTTAACCCCTCTAAAATATTCTATCTGATTACTCTACACAGGTCACTCATTTTTCTCTATTTATGCTCAGCCTACTGGCCCCAAACCAACTTTACTGTGTGACTGTATCACAAAGCCGCACTAACTATGTTTTCTTAACTCAATTTTGCTAGATGTGCTATATGTGGCACCTAACCTAATGTATCAAACCCCTGTTTCCCTATAGATTTTAAAGTTTGCGAGCAGCCCTCTTACCAGGTCTTCTAATTGTAAATGGTGGTGTTACATTAATACGTATTAATAATAAAATTAATATGTAATATTTTTTTTTAGAACGGGAATACACACAAAATGCAGATACATTTTTTCAGCATCATGGCCCCTTAGGAAGCCATCCTAATGTTCCTTCAGCAGTCACTATAATGCTACATCATTGATTATGCAATGTAACACATAGACCTGCACTTCCTCCTGCAGTCACAGTATTGCTACTGAGAAAGGGGTGGTAGAGATAGAAACCTCTGCTGCAGCTAGAATTGTGCCCCCCTAGGTCACTCAGCAATATTGGTTTGTGGGTTAGTAGGTTGTTTGATTATTCTCATTCATTGTCTCAGCAATGTCCTCTCCATCTAGACTGCAATAACTCACTAGCAGGGACCCTCTATCCTCTGTCTCATGCCTGCACCTCTATCGTCAATCTTGTATGTAGCTATTTTGTTTTCTATGTGCAATTTGCATCTTGTATGATTTGTAACTCTGTTCAGCACTGTTACACCGATGATGATGATGATTGCACCTTATGAGTTGAACGACACCATGTGCAAACTCATATATGGCAGGGATGGAATGGACAACATTTGCAAAAGCCTTCAAGTGACATAACAGCTTTTAGTGAACTTTCAGTGAGCCATCAATAACACCATTTGTGTCAGCACATCTATGTAATCTTGGAGGTGCCAGTGAGAACTGAAGTTTGAGGATCAGGTGGGAGGCCTTTGTATGTTTTAAAAGGTTTTTTTTTATGACTAATAGTACTGCAGCTGCACGTGAGTATTAATGTCTATAGGAATGTAATTTGCTGGGGTTGGGTTGACAAAAGGATCTGTTAGCAGAGAGATATGGTTTATATTATTTAATAAAAACTTCAGGGTTGCAAATTAATGGAAATAAAAACCATTTAATCTCTCCCAGTAACAGTAAAACAGTAAATGCGGTCCGATTTCTGTCTCTCCAATGTCCTATCCCATTTCCATTATTATTTGGCCAAGAATGAATCAATCAGTTCCAGCTTCCTTAATAGTGACATGACTACACAGCCTCTATTACAACCTCTAACTATTTTTTGTCATATGTCATATCTGTGTGTACACAGTACTA
The DNA here is from genome assembly GCF_038048845.1 of Mixophyes fleayi. Taxonomy (NCBI): domain Eukaryota; kingdom Metazoa; phylum Chordata; class Amphibia; order Anura; family Limnodynastidae; genus Mixophyes; species Mixophyes fleayi. The sequence goes on from NC_134405.1 coordinate 188,806,022, forward strand.
ACGTAGATACAAGGCAGGTGGCTGTCAAGACTTTACATTTGCTAGATGTGGCTGCTACTGTATCAAGTTACTATCATATTTCCAAAGTATTTTTATAGTTACTTTTTAGTTCTTTTATATTCTTTTTATTCCTTAGAAAAGTAAACAGCACACTTTCTCTCCCCACTCTAAAAAAACTGCGCACATTAAGAGGTATAGTTCAACATCAGAAAATGCTTGAATTTCAGCAAGGTGAGAGTCCTGGGCATAGCTTGTTACTGACTTTCTGCTTAATAAATAAAGAATTCTGTTTGATGTAGTAGAAGATACTGACAATATACTATATCCTTTCAAACCTTCATAATACTTAATGTCTTTTCTAAAAGAAAAATATATTCAGAAAATATGGATAGTCTCTGATCTATTTCTACCCCTGGGACCTTCTTTCTTCAGTCTCTGGTTGCACTACTTCATGGCTGTGAATTGTGGGAATTGTGTGTATTTATCACTGATATAGAACATGAAATTGATGAACATTGTGAGCAGAGTTTTTATGTATCAAATACTTGATAACTTGCTTTTTACACTAAAATTAAAAGTTGATCTAGGACACACCCTACCCCAACTATAAATCTGTCCCCACATTTTACATTTACTTCCTACTCAAATGCAACATGGTTTTGTCAAGGTGCAAGTTACTCCTTTTTTTGCTTTGGTCTCAGGACCAATATGTATAATTTCTCCACTTTAGAGAAAGTTGTGGGCGCTAGAAATTAGTGTGTATGTTTGATTATATTATTATAATTTCCCCTAGTAAAACTAGAATAGACTTTAGATAAAACTACATATACATTTTATTTTTTACTGCAACAGTTTGTGCTAACTGGACCTGACTTACAATGCCAGCTCCAGCCACAGCCAAAAGAGACAGCAAGCATTGCATTTTTCTTTTTTTTTCCTTTTTACTAGGAGAGTGAACCCGAGTCTTCTCTTATGCAGTGATGGAGGGCAGCAATAATTTAATTTCAATGGGAGGAGCAGGGGAAACTAGTTGTTGAAGTACTGCATTGTGTTTTCACTGCACAGTGTCCTATTGAATGCTGTTTAGAAATAATCAAGTAGTCTGTAACTGTTCATAAGTATTGCTGACAGTTTTTCTGGAGGTTCCTACCAGGTGTGCTGCCACACATAGCAGCAGGTGGGCAACATTCTTTTGCGCCATAAAAATCCAAAACATGGCTTCAAAGCTCATGCCTGTGCAACTTAAATAACAGTTTTTAACAGATTAACATTTTTAGCTTCACTATAAAGCTTCAGTGCTTATATATATAAAAAGGTTGTAAAATGACTTCTAAACCATACTTGCCAACTCTTCCGGAATGTCCAGGAGACTCCCGCATTTCTGGTGAGTCTTACGGACTCCTGGGAGAGTGTGGCAATCTCCCGCATCTGCCCAATTCCTAGTGAAGTGGGCAGAATTAGGGCCAAAATGCTGCGATTCTCCGGGAATTGCAGCATTCGGCCCCGCAATTTTGGAGCCCCGCATGCCCACACCAACTCCAGAAAGTTGGTAAGTATGTTCTAAACTTGCAAATATGCAGTTACAAAATAAAAGGATAAATAACGGAAAACCTATACATCATCAATAATTCTGTAGATGTCTGGTTCCTGGGAAGGAGCTATATTTCCGATCAGAAAGCAGGCCTAAAAGTATGACAAATTGTTTCTGAAAAGATAGATTTTACATGCCTTCTTTTGCACTCCCCCTCAGGATTAAGGAAAGGGGAGTGTTATCTCAAGTTAGTGACAGCTAAAATTTATTAGCCTACAATTAAACTCTTTAAGAATCATCATCATCACCATTTATTTATATAGCGCCACTGATTCCGCAGCGCTATACAGAGAACTCATTCACATCAGTCCCTGCCCCCATTGGAGCTTACAGTCTAAATTCCCTAACACACACACACACAGACAGAGAAAGAGAGAGACTATGGTCAATTTTGATAGCAGCCAATTAACCTACTAGTATGTTTTTGGAGTGTGGGAGGAAACCGGAGCACCCAGAGGAAACCCACGCAAACACGGGGAGAACATACAAACTCCACACAGATAAGGCCATGGTCGGGAATTGAACTCATGACCCCAGCGCTGTGAGGCAGAAGTGCTAACCATTTAGCCACCGTGCTGCCCTATGAATGTTTCAAATATATGATCATTTCTCCCATACAACATATGATGATAATGGTTTATTCATGTCTCATAACACATTACAATGATCATATGCACCTCAAACATAATTAGTAAATGATATTTGCAATTCAATGTATTAACATCTCCTGAATCATATACAGTATACACATATATGTAAACTCCTATGCAACTCTCTGAAACTGTGTCTGTATTTTTAAAAAGTGTGTAATAGGATTTTGCTACTTGCTTAACCTGTGTTTAGTTGCTGCTCATTGAACCAATTTTATAACTTTGGTCTGGCTCTCATGTAGCCAGAGTAAGCCCAATAGTTCCCCCCTCCCTTCTCTGGTCAGCTGTCCAATTAGCACAGATGTAACTTATTTTGAAATCAGCCTCACTATAACTTACCATTTAGTCTGGGGGAGACGTATGTGTGGGCAGATGTGTGTTTTCTACACTAAGTGAGTTTTTCACAAAGTGTTTAGAAAATACAGTTAAACAAGACAATTGAACAAACATTGAACAACAAATGAAGACATCTAGAAATAATTTTTATTTGCTGCATATTTACTCTGCTACTTCTGTTTGCACAGGACATTACCACTAGGTAATTCTTTTAATTCCCGCATTTGTTACTATTTTCCTTCTAAATACCAGTGTTTGCCAAATTTTTTCTCTTGCTCTCCTTTCATGACATTATCTTTAGAACTATATCCTCCTTCACCCTTCCTGCAACACACACCTCTGTCCACATTACCCCATCACTACTTCACTCACCTCTAGTTAAAACTCATGAACTGTTGTCCTATTTAAATTCAGTAGTTATAACAGCCTCACCCTGTCGCCAGAAACTAAAAGGACACATATCTTACAAGCATCTTTCCTATCTTTCTTCCTCCCTGCTTTTATTAGCTGGTGATATATCACCTAATCCAGGTCCCCCACACTTCTCCCACACATATGCTATACCGAAATCCAGCAAACCTCAAACACTTCACCTGTCTTCGCTCTCTTCCAATATCCTTTAAATGTTGCCTTTGGAATGCACGCTCTGTTTGTAATAAACTTACCTCCATGCACAACCTCTTTCTCTCAAACAACCTAAACCTTATAGCAATAACAGAAACATGGCTCACGCAATCAGACACTGCCTCACCTGCAGCACTTTAACATGGTGGCCTCCATTTTACCCACACCCCCAGACCTGGAGGCAGACAAGAAGGAGGGGTTGGACTACTTCTCTCCCCACAGTGCACATTTACAGTTCTACAGTCCCATCACTCACGTTCACATTTTTTGAAGTACATACTGTTAGGATTTTTAACTAATTCTCTATGCGTATCGCTGTAATCTAATGCCCCTCTGGACCACACCAACAATTTCTTGAACATTTCTCTGCATGGCTCCCTCACTTCTTATCTTCTGACATCCCCACCATGGGTGATTCCAACATCTCTATTGCTAATCCACGTTCCAATGCTGCTTCAAAACTGCTCTCTCTGACCTCCTTACTTGACCTCTCCCAGTGAATTGAATCCGCTATTCATCAGGATGGCCACTTTATTGATCTTGTTTTCTATAGACTATGGTCAGTTTCTAATTTCCTTAACACTCCTTTCCCCTTCTCGGATCTTCACCTTGTTAGTTAGTCGCACACTCCCAGTTCTTTAACCTCCCTGCTGTCTAACTCTTCCGAGCCTCCTCATACCCGCAGGAATATTAACTCTATTGATTTTCAACAGTTTTTCACCTCTCCAATACTTTCTCTCCCAAAATTTCAATATTCTCTACCTTTGATATGCAGGAGGAGGCCGGGCTGGGGGGCATCTGCCCCAGCGGGCCAATCCCATAGTGGGCTACCTTGGGCTGGGTGACTGGGCCACCTGCATTTTTTTTCCTTTAAAATATGCTGCTGAGTCAAGTCTTGCCCCCTGGGCTAAACTTTTCCAGCCCTCCCATGCTGATATGGCAGTTCCTAATTTTTACTATACCCTAGCAACTGCCCTTGATCAAGTGACTCCAGCGACTCGTAGACTTCGTTGTCAACTGTGGCACACTAAAGTAACATGAAATCTACAATAAATTTCTCATAAAGCGGAACGTCACTGGTATAAATCTTGTACCTCTAATGAATTCAGCGCATATACCGCTATCTACCACTCCTATCAAAATGCTATGGACACTACTAAACAAGCATACTGCCAATCTCTCATCTTTGCTCAGGCTTCTAACCAAAAACGCTTGTTTAACACATTTAAATCTCTTCTCAATCCTCCCACCCCAAACCCTCTGACTACTATCAGTGCCCAGGATCTTGCTTCCTATTTCAAGGACAAGATTGATAAGATCAGACTAGAAATGGTATCATCTCCCTCGACAAGCAATCATCTCAATTCCTTCCCAGCATCCTCTGATACCCTCTCTTCATTTGATTCCACAAATGAAGAAGAAGTTTCTAGTCTCTTCTTATCTTCCTACTCTACTTCCTGTCCCTTTGATCCCATACCCTCACAAATTGGTAGGTCCTTGTCTTGTGTGCTCATTCCACCTCTAACTAAATCTGTAATCTATCTCGCTCTACTGGTATCTTTCCAGCACTATTCAAGCACGCAGTGATTACTCCTATTCTAAAACACAAAATTCTGAGCCAAAATCTCTCTCAAATTACTACCCCGTCTCTCAGCTCCCATGCCCCTCCAAACTTCTTGAGAGAATTGCCTACATTCGCCTTACACATTTCCTTTCTGCAAACAACCTATTAGATCCTCTTCAATCAAGCTTTCGCTCTCAACGCTCCACAGTGACTGCACTGAACAAGGTTGATAATGATCTGACCACAGCTAAAACTAAAGGTGATTACTCTCTTTTAATTCTCCTGGATCTCTCTGTTACATTCAACATTGTAGACCACTTTCTCCTCATACAGACGCTACAATCCCGAAGTCTTCAAGACACTGTGATATCCTGGTTCTCATCCTACCTATCTAATCGCTCTTTTCAGTGTTAAATTCTCCGGAACAACCTCGACTCAGCTTCCTTTATCAGTTGGAGTACCACAAGGCTTAGTCCTAAGTTCTCTGCTATTCTCTACCTACACCACTTCTCTTGGAAATCTAATAAGCTCCTCTGAATTTCAGTATCATCTCTATGCGGATGATACACAAATTTATCTATCATCTCCTGATCACTCACCATATGTGTTGTCTCGCTTTACTGTCTTTCTGCCATTTCCTCTTGGATGTCCTCTCGCCAACTCAAACTCAATCTTTCAAAAACAGAATTAATAATATTTCCACCCAACAATAGAAGCTCCCTGCCTGACATTTCTGTTGACAACATAACCATAAATCCCACCCCACAAGCTCACTGCCTAGGTGTAATCCTTGACTCACAACTATCCTTTGTTTCCCACATCAACTCTATATATACATCATGCTGCATACATTTAAAAAACATTTCAAAAATACGTATATATCTCACACAAGACACTGCAAAAACTTTAATTCATGCACTCATCAGCTCCGGTATCGACTATTGTAATTCCCTCCTTACTGGTCTTCCCAAAATCAGACTCGAACCCCTACAATCTATTGTGCATGCAGCGACTAAATTGATTTCCTTGAAAATCGTTTTTTCGTGTGCTGAGTCACTCTGTCAGTCTCTACATTAGTTGCCTGTTTTTCAACAAATCCAATATAAATTTTTTTTACAAACATACAAGGACATCAACAAAATTGCACCGACATACATCTCCTCACTTGTCTCAAAATATCTCCCAACTCGACACCTCCATTCTGCACAAGATCTGTGTCTCTCTTCAATTCTCATCACTTCCTCCCATTCTCGGTTACAGGACTTTTTTCGGGCTGCACCCATTTTATGGAATTCACTCCCTTGCACCACAAGATTTTCCTCTAGTCTTCAAACCTTTTAGTGTTCTCTGAAAACCCATCTCTTCAGACAATCTTATAATATTCCCCTACCATCCTCTTAATCTCCGTAGGGTATCCTATTACCATCCTGTACACAACTAACACAAAACAGCAACTCTCTTACCAACATAGTTGTGTGACTGAGCATACAGCCACTAAATGCTTTGCAACCTTTGCATTCTAGCTGGACAAATATTCAATATGATGTAGCACTTAACCTTGTGTATTAAACTATTGTCCCATAGATTGTATGCTTGCGAGCAGGGCCCTCTTACCTCTCTGTATGTATGTATTACCCAGTATTGTATTATTACTGTTTGTTCCCAATAGTAATGGAATCTACTGGTGCTATAGAAATAAATGATGATGATGATGATGGCTATGGCTGGGAATCAAACATTTCCTTTCCAGTGCTGTGAGGCAGAAGGGCTAACCACTAAGCCACTGTGCTGCCCATATGGCATATGATACAAGACGTGTCCAGCTCTGCAGCATTAGCAAATGCTCCAGATTTATGCTAGGCATACATCAGATATACTTACACCAAAACCAACCCAGAACTTTCAGGCGTGCCTAGTGTAAAGTACACTTCTTTGCAAATGTAGAGTGCAATGTAAGCGTATGTCTGAATTTCCACTGCTTTCATTTAACAAAGGACTCTTTACATCACATTCTACATATATACAGCAATGTTACAATGACACTGTATATCTCTAGTTTACCACCACATAGCCATTAAGAACAGGTTTTTTTTGTCACATGAATATTACTACCTTATTATGTATGTAGTAATTATATATGTATTGGGCATTGAGAATGTTTTCTGACTGCACCATTTGTAAGCAAAGAACAATTTTACACCTTCACTCTTAACTACTTATTAGGTATATGTATACTGTGCTGTCACTGCCACACTAATAAGTGTAATTAATCATACTGCAAGACTAGAAGAAACACTAGAATACATAACAATAACAATAGAATACCATATAATTTATGGACAATTAAATCATTATTTGATCTAAACAACAATAAAAACATTTTTAATAAACATATTAAATATATTATTATACGAAAACAAAATATATTATTTATTTATTTTTATTTAAATGAAAGTAAATAGTTTTTTGTAAATTTTAGCATTTTATTTTAACATTGCTTTAAAATGCAAAATGATTCCATGAATTGGCCTAAGCTACATGGCCTAAGATACCTCTGCTTTCCTCATGTGCAGCATCTGCTGATGAGAAAAAGCAAAATATATGCTATAATAATTCCTTTCATTAATTAAACGTGCCCTAAGTACAGAGTATATCCATCATTTGTGATAAATGTTTTTGGTTTTTTTACATTTATTGAATTTAGTCTTTGGATTAAGCAATCTTAAGTCACATCCTTATGCACAAAAGCAACATTATACATAGCTCTATTTTATAAAGAAGAAGGCATCAAGTTTGTCCCCGCAGATATAGATTATATCAGTACACCTGTATATACTGGAGAATCCTGCAAGGTGGCAATTGGATGAAGTTTTGATTTGTTTTATCTGGAAAAAGTCCACCTGCAGGAGCGGTATTGGATGGTTCTATTGGTATTGTCTTCCTGACATTTTCCCTCAATCAAGTAAGACAGGACATTGCCTTCCTACTAGCTTGAGAAGAAAAGTCTAATGCACACAAGTATGCTCTTACCTTCTTTACCCAGATGAGTCTGACCATGTGCTGCCTAAGCTCGGCCAGTGAGATGCACTCTGGGAGCAACAGTCCTACCTCGTCCTTCTCTCCAGAGTCTAGACGACTACTAACCACATTCATTCGCCTTCCAGACAGTCCTTTTCTTGTAGGAAATACAAATCTTTCATTTTAACTAATTCTTGTGTGTTATCATTTAAAGAACCATTATTGTATCAGTTATCATGCATAAATCTGCTGCCCACTTGACAGCTTCATCCACCCTGTTATTACAATCATGTGTAGGCTTTAAATTAAATAACAGCTACTTCATTTGGTAACTGTGTCACTGTCACAAGTCCTTCATGTAATGTGAGTGCGCTACTCGTGTTCTGCTATTGTCATAAAAGTTCCTCTGTCACCTCAACGTTGTCCCCTATCCTATAAAAGTACTTAAAATCAGTGTTTATCAACTTATTTACCCTCTGCCAACTCACATGCCATTCTCAATCCCACAAGTTCAGCTACCTGGCTAAGTGAGGAGGGAAAAGGAGCCAGTTTTTATAGCGCCTTCGTCATTTATAACAATATCCAGTACATGTCTGTCTGACTATGAAAAATCTTAAAAAATGAAAATGTGACATTTTCTAAAGAGTGTCACTTATGTCAGGTCTTGTGGCCAATGTCTTATTCAAATGTTCCACACAGTCATTCATATCTGTATGCCTAACTAATTCACCTTCAGCTAGTCTCCTGTCTCCTTCCACCCTTTGTGCATCTAGATCCACACTTTGTTCACTTTGCTCAGGAGACATATGTAGTTTTGGCAGAACTTGGGAGGGAAGATAGCAGATGCAATCTATAAAACTTGAATCATAGTTCCACAACAAAACTCCTGTATAAAAATCATCAGCTTCTGTAAGCATGAAAAAACACAACTTTAAGCTGCCTTAGTGACTATGTCAGTGTAGTGTGTACCCCTAATTCTGTCCATTGTCAAAAATGTCCTAGCCGTGTGGATGAGACAATATCTCAAGTATTGGACCTTGTCTTGGATGGCTGTGAGCCATCCTTTTATTTTCAACCTCATGTCCTGTTACTGAGAAATGAATGAACAAATATATAATTTTAAACAATGATGATATAAACAAATCGGGACACAGCAATACTATTTTTATACTGCACCCCTTATGTGGTTGGAAAGATTGAAACCAGTCACTCCAGGCTTGTGTCCTGATATTGAGGTTGTCTATAATCTTTTGGGACAGTGTCTATGTATTTTGTACCTCTTTATAAGAAAAGACTGAGGTATTGACAGTTATAACTGTAAAGAACGGGAAATAGTACAGCAAAGAATAATAATAATGAAATGATTTGTGTTATGGACACCAGTGCGGCATAAACTTGTAGAACAAGGGATGGAGGTCTTCACTTTTAGCAGACGCCTTTCCCGTAGAGACTGGTTATGCTCACAGGTACTCGGATGCCCCCAGGACTTATGCTCAGAGTAGCACAAGTTTATGCCTGAACGGCGGCACACAGATACGGGAGGTAATGCACAGACTAGGACAGGTCAGGGGGTCTGCGGATAGGACAGAGCACCGATGGAGAAGTCAGCATACCAGCAGGGTCAGGGTCACAAGCACAGGTTCAGCTTCCGGGTACAGGCAGGAGGTTAGGGTCACAGGCAAAGGTTCAGAGTCCGGGTACAGGCAGAAGATCAGGGTAACAAGTAACTATCAAAATCCAGGAAACAGTCAGAGGTCATACACAGAAATCAATCCAAAAGGCTTTCACCAAACACAGCACAGGAGCAGGTTAGCTAACAGGAAACTGGCAGTGAGGCTAAGCCCTCCCTGCCTTAAATACTTTGATGGGCCAATCAGAAAAGAGGAGGACAGGGCTGACAATCAGCCTCAGGAGGCTGCTAATTAATTTACTAGCTAGGAACTGGCATAGATAATAACATAAACCAGGAATATGTATAAATATATAAATGGACCAATTTAAATCATAGGATAGCTCCCCCTGGTGTTGGAGGATGTTCCTACACCCTCCTACTCTATGCCACAAAGATAAGCCCAAGGAAAAATAACAGTGCATTGTAACCAATGCACGCGCTAGGCTGCTAGATCATGCCAGGATGGGGAGTATCGCCGTGGCTCGTGACAATTTGCAGTAAAAACAGGAAAGCAAGAAAGCAGAAAAGGAGATTTACAGCAATATGACAGCTGGATTGGGCCCTACGGGGAATTGGTTCTCAACTATTTCGCTAATCCCCTTGAATCTAATCTATGACCCCTTCCCCATTTTTCTTAAACCTAACAGGGAGTTACATTACCCATCTAATCCAGCTGTCGTCCATCATTAGTTCGTAAGTAACCTGGTATCTCTGATTACAATAACTATAGAACCTGTGATGGACTTGTGGCTATAACAGTGAAGTGCAAAATTAACCCTTGTGGCGCATACTCTGTATCTCCCATGTGTGTCTTCCTGGAATACATAAAAAACACCATTAGAAGCAGAATATATACACAGTTCATTTTAAATAATAAATCTCAGGCAAATAAGTTATCATGAGCCACCCCAGTTAGAAGAAAGAGTGTTACAATAACCCATTGTTAACTTGTCTTTTAAGGGAAAATTTTGTAATTCTCCTGTAATCCCCATAGTTAATAAATATATTTCTCTCTGGCTGTCCTTGTCTAAAGAAGAGAGAAGGAAAAAAAAAAGTTTAATTAGTGTCAGAAAACAAACTAAACATTTTAATTTCTTTACTTTCAATCCTTATTATAAACCAACAACAGGAAAACAAACAAAAAAACAGAGAAAAAAAACTCAGACTGTATCCATTCATTGGCAGCAACTGTTTCTTATGCAAATTATTCCCTATCAACTGTTATCTCTAGTCTCTTGTATTGTTCTAACTCTATAGCCTCATTGCAACCAGGGTTACATAGCTAAAACCATTTATCTCTACACAATGGATATATCTCACCTACTAATAGCACATACATGTGAAACCTTATTTTTCCTTTAGGATTTCTGAAACTAAGCCATTACAGGGACACAACAAACTTATTTTATTAATATTAATACGTGGTACACTTATTTTTCCTGGCTGCACTTTAGTTATTATCCACGTAAGTTGGGGAATGTCACTTTACATATTGAGCTTGCCAATGAATGGAATAGAAACCTTTCTCCAGACTGTTTGAAAGATTCAATTACTGCATTTTTGTTTTGTCTATGTTGCACTGACTGTACTTCTATTGCAGAGCTTTTTTCTAGATTCAATCACTGTCTCTTCTATTGCAGGAATTTGACACAAACAGACAAACATAAACAAACACAAAAGAAAAATACATATAAGATACTCATCTCCCTCTGAACAGTTACACACTTAATACAGAATATCAGTTACATTTGCTATTTTTATTAAAAAAATTATTGTATCAGTTTATACTTTCCCCGCTTGTGCTCACTTCTCTTCGTAACCCTACTTTCCGCTGCGCGCGCCTTCCTGCCACATGCTTCCTTACTGTTGCCACAGTTTTAAACAGTCAATTTAATTCTCAGTTTTCACAAATATTTTTAATCTCTAACCATACTCAGTACCTCTGGATCAAAACTACCAAGCTTGGGAAATGGTTTCAGACATTCTTCGGTCATCTTGACCCACTGATCGCAGAATGCCATTGCATAATTAACCTTAACAGTCTCTACTCACAAACACAAACCCTAACGGGCCTTCTTTGACCTGTACGTCGGTCATATCGGCCATCTCATATATTTGTTTAGCACCAATGTGGAAACGGAATTCTCAACACTTCACAGTGCAAAATTCCCGCAAGAGATTTATGGTGGCCATGGACGAATCCCGTAAGCTGCGTCCACTCACTTCTTCTCCACTGTGTACCACTAAGCAATACACGCGACTGCCAGTGTACACAGTGAGGTCCTCTAAGTCACGCTCAACTGGAAACATGAGAATATCAACATAGCAATACCCCGCCTTTCCAGTGATTTTCCTGTTGAGTACTCTACCACTGGGAGCACTAAATATGTACTAATACCAGCATTTCCAGTATGTTTCCTCCAACTGTTCACAATCACTTGTTATGTATGTAACACGTTCGGTCCGCCGCGTAGCGTACAGATACTAAGCTATCTATATTCCACACGACTACATTTGCAATTGGTCACAAAATTACCCTGCTTTCGTAAACACAGTATACCTTCTTTGTATACCTTTCCTCGGTTACTTGTTATACCCTGTTTATTCAAACAGCAACCGGCATCACCTTTACTTTGTCTTTTACAATCACACAATTCACATACACCTTTGTTTTCTGCACTGAAAAATACTTTCCCAAATGGCAGTATTAACTTCTCAGAGGTTTTAACAATTCATTTCACTATAAAATAAACAGGAATATCTATCAATACAACCATTTAAATATGTGGCAACACAGGGACACATATGCATACACTAAGCAAACCACGTATAAATTGCAAAATGACATGAAAATGAAACAGTTTTGCTTTCTTTTCTCTAGGTTTTAACCCGCACTCCTTGGATTACAAAAAGCGGATATTTGGTTTTGCAACACAGAATGATAAAAAAAACCTCACAGAACTGTTTGTGTAGGTTTTGCGAATCTTCAGGTAGCGTGATTTCCGCTCATTGCACCCAAATTGTTATGTTCATTTTGTCGCTTACCAATAAACATTGTCCAATGCGATTATTGTGCTTCCAACGCACAAAGCAATTTAATAGCAAAAGATAGCAAGCTCTACAGCAAGCCATTATGACACTTAAAAGGTATAACATCAAAACAGGAAAGTATAAATACCAAATACATTATGCATGCGCTTCACCTGGGCTCAGGTTAAGATACAGTCATGTTGTCAGTTGTCACGAAGAGAGATCACTGACCCAGGGAAGCTTGCTTATATGCAGTTTGAATTAACATAAATAGTGATGATGTCACAATTATGCACAGATAACACCAACAGCGGTCTTCACTGGTCCAGGTTTAACGATGTTCCAGTTGTCTGCTGGTCATAGGTTAGTTGATTTGATCTTCTAACAAAGGAGGGGCTGCTCACTCCAACTGCTGCCTATGTGTCTTCCCCTCCAATAAACCGGTTTAAATTGACCCATAAACAAAGTACTTTTGAGTATAACTCTCATATTGCTCATAACTTGCGAGCGCTAGATGCGATCGCTACTCTGTTGAAACCGGGTTACTGCTGGTGAAATAAGCTTTAATATGACACCAAACTCTTTACCCTTTAGAGCACCTGAACCATAAAAACCTTTACTATAGTTTTATCTATGTATAAATAATCTCCAATACATTCTACTAAAAAATAAATGTGGATTGGAATGTTAATAAATGTGTACTATTTACAAGTGTACCTACGAATGTAAATGTGTGTTATTAGTACATGTGATTGTATCATTACACCTGTGGTACTAATCGCAATCGCACGGTAAAACAATATTAATCAATTTAGTTTACTTCATCCAATTATTTGACTTTCACACTGGGAAAGTGGCAGATGGCAGGTATATACTGTATGTCCCGGTCTGTCTGTTTTATATGCTTTTAAACCCTAGGGAGATTACAGGTATTTGGGTAAAGCTTCCCAACAAGTATGTTCAGCTCTAGAAAAAATTTGTAAGGATCCCTGGAATGTAAATGAAAAGAGAAGGGTGGCCTCAATTTTACAAGGCCCAGTTCAGGTCTTCTGTTCTGCCAGTCTGTCAGCAGACTGATTAAGGTTTGCACCTGAAAGGTGTGTAAAAGAATGTAAGATCAAGCTCAGCCTCTCTCAGACCTGGGTAGTAGGTTGGATGCCTCCTGAGAGACTTTGCAAATGGTGATTAATTACCTCTATATGTTGTATGTGTGTGGGACACAAGGTCCTTCACAGGAAAGAGGGTGTTCCTGTGTGTTTAGTTAGTGTGGGATAGGCAAGGTGTTTATCTGGAAGTTTTCCTTGTTTTTTCTGTTTAATAAAACTGGCTGAGATCAGTTGTACCAAAACCTTGGTCTTAAGTGACTTCTCAGCTGCTGAACACTACCATCTACCCCAGAAAAGGGCACTGAGATCAGGGAACCATCAGTGTAGAGCTTGCTCAGGAATGGCAGCAGGTGTGTGTGAGTGCATCTGTATGCACAGCAAGGTAAAGACTTTTGGAGGATGACCAGGTGTCAAGAAAGTCAGCAAAGAAGCCACTTCTCTCCAGGAAAACATCAGGGACAGACTGATATTCTTCAAAGGGTATTGCTGAGGACTATATGCTATATATATATATATATATATATATATATATATATATTGCATATAATTGTAACTTCAGCTTTCCAAGATGATACACTAAATGCCTTTTAGTAGAACAAATTCTGTTTTACAGTGGAGGTTTTTAAAAGGTGCAGGAAAAAATCATCAGGGACAGCCACTGTGATGCAATGGGGATTGGTAGGTGGGTCCAGAACCTCTTTGGTCCTCTCCCTGACCAGGTTGGCTTGCATCGACATTCAGGAGGTCATGTGAGTAGGACATGTCAATAATGATTTTGCTTTCCCTGCCCAACATGACTCTGATAATTATCCTTATTTACAAATAGATATAGTATACCTATCATAGACTTGTGTACATTCATGTCCTATTATCCACTTTCACCTCATCCCCGTGACTTTTATTTTTTAAAAATGACACACAAACCAAGAATGATCAAGGCAATGAAAACACCAAATGTCCATTCATTTACTGAACTGGCGGTATAAGGAATAACCTTGACACTTGCACCTCCGACCACTAGAGGTCTCTGTATTTGCAAACTTGCCCTTAGATTTGCCATTATCCAAGATGGCCAGTTTGGAATCAAAGAGAAACCATCTTGGATCCTGTTTCCTGTTTGGGCCTATAAATGGCACTTCCTGGTTCTGACATATGCTTGAGTATTCTGCCTGCTCAGTTCCTGCTACCTGCAACTCTACCTTGCATCTGTGACTACCTGCTTGTGTACCGACCCGGCAAAACGTCTGACTACCCGCTTGTGTACCGACCCAACAAAGTCTGACTACCCGCTTGTGTACCGACCCGGCAAACGTCTGACTACCCGCTTGTGTACCAACCCGGCTAATGTCTGACTACTCTCTGGATATCTACTCGGCTATTGAGCTTCAGGTAATACCACCAGTATTGTTACAGGTGGAGACATGTGCTGTATGCGACTTGTTGCTCTGTGGCTGGATGTATAACAAGAGTGAGGAGCCACTCTTAATGGTATTTTACTATAAACACTTTAAAGTCTATGAACTTTAGAGGGGATAAATTATATACATTATTTTTCAAAAACATGATTAGAAAAATTGCAGCTACATTTTGAAACTGAAATTAAAATACATGTAGCATTTTGTCAAATATTGTCCTCTATGTACATTAACACTTAAAGGACCAACATCATTTTCACTAATTTCTTTAATTTCTTTTAAAAAAAGAAGTGTTCATCTTGCCTCTCTAATAATCTATGCTATATTGTTTGCCTCATAATGAAGGTGTCATGGGTGTGCTCTGGAAATTTGGCAACAATTCTACAGATAAGGAGAGATGCATCACATATGTCCTGGACATTGATGGAATGAAAATATTTACTGTTCCAAAAAATCAATTAATTTCTTCCAAGAGGAAGCAGGGCTACATGAGTGGCATCCACTGCCCCTAAGACATGTGAAAATTGAGCAATGGAGCAGAATTGCTACTTTATTGGCAAAAGGGATTCTTCATCCAATAACAAATTTATAAATTGCCAAATACGTGACTGGAATGCATGTATTAGAACCTCACTAAAACCACACTGAGAGATTCCTGCCACCACAGCTACTGTGGTCTGAAATGAACCAGATGCACAGAAATGTAACACAGCCAACAAGTTACTCAACAGTAGTATTCCTGTGCAGATGCCTATCATACGCTCTGCAGAATCTTCAGAGTTTCCAGAATGACATGATGTGGGATCCTGAATTGGCATCTCACTTTCATGTCAGGTGGCCTAAAGAAACTTGCACATGTACCCATGCTACCTGCTCCTTTGTTGTTGTTTCTGCTGTTGCTGCTTGCTGGGGAGGCATCATTGAAGTGAAATGTATAATACCTTTGGACCAATAATATTCTGAACGTCAGAAAAGGAAAAATAACAGTGTAGTTTAAAACATTACTAATAAATAAGGCATAATTCATAGAACTTCAGAGCTAATATTTTTAATGTTTTGGCATGACTGCAAATAGCAAAAGGGTCAGTAACAAAAGGCTGCAAAATCCGATTAATATAAGTTCCTGGTATCAGCTGGTGAGGTCAATCCACAATCATCCAATTAGAAACATCTGGCTAGTGTTGCGGAACGTCATCAGCATCATCAGTGCATATCATTGCATTAGGCCTCCGGCACCCAAAAGAGTTACGTCTCCTAACAGGCACCTATGCGTCTCCGTGCAGGTCTGCTTTACTCGCAATTATGCAAACACGTCCTTACTATACTCATCAAAGAAAGAAAAGAAAAAATAATACAGCGCTGAAAGATGGCTAGCCCTAGATACAATTAAACACCAATGCAGATTGAATACACATAAAAAAGCAATAATTTATTACATAATTATGTAAATTCATACAAGAATAAATGAATAAAACCAACACGGCTGTACTGAAAACATGTTAATCTAAACAAGAAGTGCAGACTCTGCTGGCACTACAAACAAATGTCAATGACTTGTACCAGTCTAGAAGTTGCCTTGTAAGCCTAATTGGTAACTGGACACATCAGCAGTATTTATCTTCCTAAACCAAATGTAATCCTAAATACATTGATGGAAATATCACTTCGTAAATTAAAGATTATATTCCTAAAGGAGATAACAATAAACCGACTGTAGATTACTCCTAGATAGCAATGATGTTAAGCACGAAAATAAAGTCTCAGCAGAATCTGGTCAAAGGGTGGTCTACACTCATTATTGTCCACAACGTGTGCCGATTCTTCTCCCCAACCAAGCGACCACAAAAGTAAGCTGATTAAATTGTCAGTAGAAGTGGCGAGTGAGGACAAACTCACTCCTCAATGTAATTGCCATGGTAAATGTGCAGATATATGCCTTCTGAACTGAAAACGGGAGCTCAAGTCGGAATAGTCTTCACAATGATGATAGTGTAAGTGAAAAGATTATTTCAATAGAGACACAGCTGGCCAGATAACCATAACCCAACAACTCAAACTGAAAGGAAGCAGTAGTGACTTCCTAATAAAAAGCAAATGAGATAAAAATCAATCCTGACATATTTCTTTGCCATTCAGCTATTTCATCAGAGGAAAATGTGGCAATAATTGTGATCCACATATAACAATTCAGATCCACTGAATAACATAAGTTTTAAATAGAGGTTCCTTAATTAAATAAAAGAAAGCTATAGTTCCTGGTTACTAGATCTGTTTTCGGTTTAAGTCAAACTCGTATAACAACAGCAATTAAAACCAAAACATATATAAGTCCTCAATCTGCATTGGTGCACAAAGCAATTTAAACTAAATTATATAATAATAAATATTTCATTCCAAGAAACAGTGCCCTCAAATCACATATAATTTCAAAAATGCAATAAAACAACATACATATGTACTTTTTTAGATCAACTCTTTCAAAGAAAATTATACTCTGCCTTTTTTAATAAATTAATAGACTTATAACTAGACAAAATAATAAATACATGAAAATAAATCAATGAATATATCAATTATATAAATTTGAATTAACAATTAACACATTCCAGCCACCTGAATTGAACTCAAGCAGTATATTAGCAACACCAAGAAAAAGTATATATACTTAAATCTTTCCAAATCAAATATTCAAAGCAACATTTTTTTAGACCAAGAAGATTTAATGTATTTCAGGAGTAGATCCCAAAACACTTCCTGGCGACAGAGATTTTTGAATTACCTCCATGATGTGTGTACCCGACTTGTTCATTACCTAAGACTTCCAAACAAGTGAGGACTGTATTATGTTTCTATAGAAAATTACGTGGGACACACGCCATTGGGAGGTTGTGTGCTAGTTTCTTTACTGTACTCAGCCTACATTAGACTGCCCCTTCCTTCCCACGCTCCACCTGTACAGTCGTAAGGTAATGCAAGTGTCAGATGCACACAAGCATACATCTTTTGTGTACATACTAAATAAACAGCTCTACACACTTCAAAGTATGAGCCTCAATTTGACATACTTGGGTTATTAAGTGTACAACTTTATGAATAGTCAACAAATTTATACCTGTCATCTTACTAAATAATTTCTTAGCTGATACATATCCAGAATTTACGAATGTATGACTAAATAGTTACTGCTTGATTCATGATGTTTGAAGTGTGTACTACCTCGCCTTTAGGTGATATGTATAGCAGGTTTTCTAAATCCCGGATGCACATGTGATGGATTAAAGCCTACCAGATACACTGAAAACATATTTGCATTTAAATTGCTACAATTATTAACCCCATTAGCTCAATTGTTGTGCTGATTAATGCTTTTGTGACTTCTATAATAGTATGGAATATAGGTGGTGACTAGGATAGAATACATTTAAAAAAAAATTTGGTATGTGCTATAACTATGTATAAGCAATGAATAGCTTTATTTGTTGATCCAGAATTATCAGCTACCTCTAAAAATGAATGAAATATTACAATAGAAAGAAGAAAAGAATCCTTCCAGTGCTAAGAAGTTACCAATGATTTAAAACAACAAACTGGTGAGTCTACTGCATTGTATTGCATTAAGTGTCCTGGAGAAAGAACCTATGACTATAAAATGCAACACCACCAGGAAAGAGATAAGGTAGTTTGGTTAAGAGTTTGCTATTGAAATTTGAGCTCATCAGTTCTCAATGTTAAAAGCGATGATATCCTTCTGAGAAAAAGATATGTCGTCTAATATATTCCTGAAATACATTTAAATCTAGAAATAAACTATGACAATACATAGACTTTGATGCAATGAATATGAAGTGTGGATATGCTAAATATTTTTTCTCTGGTGAAGAATGAGCTGGCAAATAAATTTTTGAACTATATATCAATTGTTCCTGGAGGCTTTTATCTATTTATTTATGGACTATTCTATTGAAGTCTTTTATGTATTGCAACATGCAGTATTATAATCTCCGAGATGGTATGATCACATATGAATAGTCTATGAATTATACTTAAGTTTCTTGATGAATTGAAACTTTATACATTATTGTTAACATTATTTATGTATTATATGTCTTCTGAATTTAGTTATTGTTTTAGTTTGTTTAAGCTTTGAAGTTTTTGAGACAGTATTTGAAATTTCATCTTTTTGGAGCATGATTTTACATTTGATGCTTATCTATTGAGACTGATGTTCCTGGAAAAGTTTTATTTTGTACTTTGAATGTGATATTGTATATTAATCTATCCACTCACTATGATGGGCACTGCTTGGATATTGTTTTCTCCAGACTTTGTTCAGTTTCTGATTTCTATCATACTCTCTTCCCTCTCTCAGTTCATAATCTCATAATCTCCTCCATCACTGTAACCTGTTTGTGCTCTGACTCAACAAGGCATCCTCGTACCCGCAGAAATCTTAGCTCTTAACATTCAACAGCTTTTTGCAACAAGGTATGATTTTTTTTGCAATAATCATACCTTAGCAACAGCACTTGACCATATGGCTCTTGCTACACTTTCTTCTCACTGTCAACCATGAGCTCAGCCATGGCACATAAAAGAAACCCATACAGCTTTTAAAAACTTTACCACAAAACAGAACATCATTGGCGATAGTCTTGTACTATCTCTTGATTTCCTTAAATATACTGCTATCTATCACTGTTACTGAGATGCTCTTGATATTCACAAATAAATACCTTCAAATTGCTCACCTCCACACAGGCTTCTAAAACCAAAATGTCTCTTTAATACATTTAAATTTCATCTCAATCTTCATACACCATAGTCACTACCCAAGAGCTTGCTTCCTACTTCAAGACCAGATTAACAAGATACAATATGAAATCGTATCCTCTTCTGCAGGCAACCTGCTCAATTACTTTTGTGCAACCCTTTAGCTCATTTTCTTCACTTGATCCCACAAATGAAGATGAAATACCTACTCTCTTCTTCTTTTCTCACTGTTCAACATGTCCATTTGGCCCTACCTACTCACAAATCAATCAATCACTGTCTCCTGTGTTCATCCCAGCCTTAGCTAACATTTGTAATCTCTCTCATTCCACTGGCATCTTTCCATCAGTATTCAAGTAAAAAGTTTTTTACAACTATTTAAAAAAAAAAACAACTAACTATGACCCAAAATTCCCTCTCAGATCACGGTACCATCTGTCTGCTTCCATGCTTGAGAGGCTTGCCTACAGTTGCCTCACATGCTTTCTTTCCTCACTCATTCCATTGGACCCTTTTCAATCAGGTTTTCATTTCCACCACTCCACAATGTCTGCTCCGACTGAGGTAGTCAGATTTGACAATTGCTAAATTTTAAGGCCACTAGTGACTTCTACTTTTCCTAAACGTCTTTGAAGCATTCCCTAAATCTTCAGGACACTGTTCTATCATGATTTTCGTCATGTTTATCAAACTGACCCCTCAGTGTTCATTTCTCTTGATCTAGGTCCACTCCACTTCCTCTATCAGTTGAACTAACACAAGGCTTGCTTCTAGGCCCTCTGCTCTCCTCGATCTATACTACATCTCTTGGAAACCTAATAAGTTCTTTTGGATTTCAATATCACCACTATGCAAATAATTCCCAAATGTATCTATCCTCTCCAAATCTATTATTATGTGTTGGAACACGTTTCTGAATGTCTTTCTGCCTGTCACAAGACACCACGCTACTCACGATGGCTTGGCTTCACCTCTCTTTGCGTCCCGGCTTCTGTCAGAGTCGCCACATCCCAGTATAAAGGCAGAATACTGGGCACGTGTGTGGGGGATTAATTAAATAATTATTCGCTACCTGTGGTAAATTCTACGCACTACCTGGCTTACGGCTTTCCCTGAAGAATGGTCCAAAAGATGCTCCCTGGGTCTCTGCCTATACTGCGGCATTCAGGGGCATCTCCTCCATGTATGCCCCAACAAGGTGACAAAAGATCAGGCCTTGTGAAAGAGAAAGAGGTTCACCTAGGCCTGCAGATAGTCTCTTCCAAAGAGTCGTTATTGGTTCCAGCTCATATTTCTGTCAACAGACACACTGCCTTCCTAGTCAGTAGGGCTGCTGGAATTTATTTGGGCCTGGGACTGGCCAAGACTTTGCGCATCCAACCCATCCAGCTAAAGTCAGCCATTTCAGTGTATGATCTAGATGGGAATCCTCTGACGGGAGGCAAGATTGTTCCCTGCACACCCCCACTGCATCTCATGGGCACCCTTCATTCAGAAACATTGACACTGTTCTTGATACACTGCCCTTCAGTACCACTAATTCTGGGTCACCCCTGGCTTTCACTCCACAATCCTCTAATTGATTGGTGTACTTCATCTTATTTGACATTACCACTCTGGGTCATACAAGCCTGCCCTGAGCTGCTACCCCTCCCTTATACAGACTTCCAGGATGTCTTTTGAAAAAAAAGAAATGGATACCCTTCCTCCACACCGACAGTATGATTACACCATTAACCATGTTGCAGATTTGAAACTACCTAAGGGTAGACTGTATGCTCTCTCCATTCCGGAGACCAAACCTATGGAGTCATACGTGGAGGAAGATTTGCGAAAAAGCTTTATTAGGCCTTCAACGTCACCAGCAGGAGCTGGTTTCTTATTTGTAGCCAAGAGGGATGGGAGCCTGAGACCATGTATCGATTACTATGGGCTTAACAAAATGACAATCAAAAATACGTACCCTCTTCCACTAATTTCTGTACTTTTTGATCAGCTTAAGAGGCTCAGATTATCACCAAGATAGACCTTCGCGGAGCTTACAATCTTATACACATCTAGGAAGGTGACGAGTAGAAGACCACCTCAACACTCAAATAGGTCACTATGAAAATCTCGTCATGCCATTTGGCCTCAGCAATGCCCCAGTTGTCTTTCAGAACTTAATTAATGACGTCCTACATAAATATTTGGGATCCTTTTTCGCTGTCTATCTCAATGATATTTTAATCTGCTTCCAGTCCTTGGCCCAACACCATCTGCATTTACAAAGGAATGTTCTCAAACTATGTCAACACCATCTATACGCCAAGCTCGAAAAATTTAAGTTTGAAGTCGAAAAAGTCACCTTCCTCAGTTACATCATATAACTCAGCGGTTTTGGCATGGATCCCGTCAAGTTTCAAGTTATCCTGGACTGGGTGCATCCCACTAATATGAAAGTCATTCAAAGATTTTTGGGATTTTCCAATTATTATAGGTGATTTATCTGCTCTTTTTTAGTCCTTATTGCTCCTATTACTGCCCTAAGCCATAAAGGAGCAGACACTGTAAATTGGTCACCTTCAGATTCAGCTTTCTTTGAGGCATCGAAGCGTGTTTTCATATCAGCTCCAGTCCTCAGGCATCCCAACCCGGATTTTCCCTTTGTGGTTGAAGTGAACGCATCCGATGTAGGTGCAGGAGCAATCTTATCCCAGAAGGATCCTTGTGACTGTCCACTTCACCCTTTTGCCTGCTTATCCTGGAAATTCTCACCTGCAGAGGCCAATTATAATGTGGGCAATCAGAAATTGTTGAACAGTAATAGGAAAGGAAGCGCACTACAGGTTTATATAGGTGAGCAGCAGAATAGCAGGGAAATCCAGCCTGATAACAACGTAAATATAGAGTATTCCGCGCGGAATACTCTATATTTAATCAGAAATTGTTGACCATTAAGTAAGCCTTTGAAGAATGGCGTCACTTGCTTGAGGGTGCAACATATGTAATCTCGGTACTCACCAAACATAAAAAGCTCTCATACATTGAGTCAGCCAAGAGATTTCATTCCCAGCAAGCACGATGGGTTCTATTTTTCACCCACTCTAGTTTCTTAATCGCCTTCCATCCTGGCTCAAAGAATATCAAAGCTAACGCCCTATCTCTCAGCTTTGTCTCTCAGCAGTCTCCTGTTACGGAATCTCTTCCTGTTGATCTGGCTTCCACCATTCTTGCTGCCTTAGCCCAAGACCTGGGTCAGGCTCTGTGCCATCTGCAAGATCAGGCACCTCTGGACAATCCTGCCAACCAGCCTTTTATCCCTGACCATCTCAGAAAAACAGTTTTCTCTGAATTTCACAACGGCAAGTACTTCGGACACCCTGGCATCACCAGGCTATCAAAAGTCTGTCCCGTGTGGTATTGTGGTTATCCTTATCTGCCGATGTCATAGAATACATACTAACCTGTGATGCTTGTTCCAAGAATAAATCCTCTTGAAAAAATCCTTCTGGTCAGTTGATACCCTTATCTATTCCTGTGCAACCATGGACAAATCTTTCCATGAATTTTATTGTAGACTTGCCCCAATCGGCAGTTTGTAACACCATCTGGGTAACAGGTGACCAATTTAGCAAGATAGCGTATTTTGTCCCTCTGCCAAAACTCTCATCTACCTGAACCCTTGCATCCTTGTTTCTCCAGCACATTTTTTGGCTTCACAGTCTTCCCATTGATGTAGTGACCGACCAAGGCTCCCAGTCCTTCTGGAGGTCTGTTTGCTCATTGCTTGGAATCAACATCAGTGTTTCTTCAGCATACCACCCTCAATCTATTGGGCAGATGGAAATAATAAATCAGTCTCTTGAACAATTCCTTTGGATATACATCTCGAAGTGTCACAATGACTGGGCTACTCTCCTTCGTTGGGCAGAGTTTGCCTACATCAATGCCTGTTACTCCTCAACTCAGCTATCTCCATTCGTTTGCAACCACGGCTTCCATCCCAAGGCAATTTCTTTCTGACTTCCCAAGGTTCGTTGTACTGTTCTCCGCCTTAAGTCAGTGTGGAGAAATGTACACTCGGTCCTACATCAAGCCTCCTTCAGATCCAAGTTCTTTGCTGATCTATGTCTCCCTGCTGCTTTAAGGTTGGTGACAGGGTGTGGCTTTTCAAATGGAACATTAGACTTCATCAGTCCTGCAGGAAGTTCAGACTGAGATTAACTAGACCCTTCGTCATCTTGAAGCAAGTCATCTCTGTAGCTTTCAGACTGAAGCTTCCCAAGTTACTAAAAATACCTAATACCTTCCATTGTTCTCAGCTCAAGCCTGCTCTCTCTTCTTGCAAATTTAGACCTGTTCGACCACACAGACCTTGGCCCGTCAAGGTTGATGGTCGTCAAGTATTTGTGGTGGAGAAGATTCTTGATTCTAATAGATTCCAGGGGCAGATTCATTTTCCGGTACATTGGAAGGGCTATGGTCCAAAAGAACGTTCCTGGGTCTAACAAAGACACACATTGATCAACTTATCAAGGAGTGTGTCAAGCGGTTTCCTAAGAAGCCTGGGTGTAGTGGTTCCTTCTCCTCCCCTCAAGGAGAAGTACTGTCACGAGCCACCCCGCTACTCATGACGGCTTAGCTTCTATCTCTCTTCACATCCTGGATGCCTGTCAGACACCCGGAACATCACATCAGGCCAGGGCATCCCAGTTGTCTGGTCAACAGCTGGGACGCCCCCTGTCAGATTCGCAGAGTTCCAGCATCAGACCAGAATGTTGGGCGCATGCGTGGGGGCATAATGAATTAATTATTCACCATCTGTGGAAAATTCAAGACACTCCCTAGTCCTAATCCTCTTGGTGGTCAGCACTATTTAAGGCAGGGAGGGCTTAGCCTCCCTTCCAGTTATACTTTCTGTTTACCACTTGCGGACTTGCTCCAGGTTGTTTCTATGCACATTCTGCTCATATTGACTGACTCCAGTTGTGACCCTTGCCTGAACATTGGACCATACTTACTCGCTTGTTGCCCTCACCTCTGACTGATTACCAGACCTCACATGTTTACCAGTTGCATCGGACCTCAGCTGGTATCTTGAACCATTCCAGGTTAGTTCTGTCTTCTGGTATGCCTCCTACTACTCTTGCTACCGTCTCCAAACATATGCTCCTACTACTTACAGTTAAGACCTGGGGACATCTGAGTACGTATGAGCAAAATCAGCTTTACGGGAAAGGTGGCTGCTATAGGCAAAGACCTCTACAGCCTGTTCTAGGAGTTCATGTTTGGGACACTAGCCATAATTCTGCCATTTCATCTTGGACGTCCTCTCACCCCTTCAAACTCTTTCAAAAATTTAGCTAAAAATCATTCCAGAAGTTTACATAAGCTACTTACCTGACATTTCAATTTCTCTTGACAACATAACAATATATCTTCAAATACACATGTATTTCACCATAGATACTGCAAAAACATTAATTCATGTACTCATATCCTTTCACATTAACTATTGCAATCCCCTTCTTACCAGTCTTCCTATAACAAGACTCTCACCCATACAATCTATTTTCAATACAGCAAATCAACTAATTTTCATCACAAAAAAGATCTTATAGTGTTATGCTGCTCTGCCGTTCCCTACATACGTTGACTGTGATTTACAGAACCCAGTATAAATTATAAAATATTAACAAAATTGCACCAACATCCCTTTACTTGTCTAAAAACAACAAATAATATTTAATTTCTCTATTCTGCAAAACATCTCTGCCTCCAATCCACAATCATTACTTGCTGCTACTCCCAGTTACAGGACTTTTTTAGCGGGCACCTACTGTATGGAATTCTTTCGCTCTTACAGCAAGACTTCTCCCTTGCTTTAAAACCTTCCAATATTTCCTGAAAACTCACCCTTTTTTAATCTAAGGCTATGCTACCCGATTACCACTCATTTAAAAATTTACATTATTATCTTTCTATGATGAAACAACCATCTGACCCCCAAATCAACACAGCTGTGTGACTATCATATAGCTACGCTAAACACTGCATCCCAATGTAATCTAACTGGATCAACATTTACTATGTGGCACTTAGCCTCCAATTCCTCAAATTCCTATTTTCCTATAGATTGTAAGCTTGGGAGCAGGTCCTACCTTGTCTGTAATGCTAATACCCAGCCTTCTGTTATTACTGTGTCGGTATACAATTGGAAAACCCTGCTGAGGATGCTGGTGCTAAATAGGAAAGTATTAATAATCATACCAATAATAAGTTGTTTTATATTGAATTTATCTACATATTTGGATAGAAAATGTTTCGGAAAGCAAATGTATTGTTTTCCTTTGTTTGGGAAAAAGTTTATGTTGGAAAATAATATAAATTTTAAACATTTATAATCTATTGCTCCACTAGAAAGGCTGATTGTTCTATACAACAGTACCACACATAAAAAGTCACTTCCTATGTCCCATCACTCTCATTATTTATATAAGCTATAAATAAGTCTAAACTTAGCATTATTTTAGGAGACAAATGGAAACGTTTATCTTAATGAAAAGGGGTTTTGTTTAGGTAGTTGGATATTGGAGTTTGATGTGATACTGACACTTCTATATAGTGCCCCTCTGAAGATTTTTCCCCCTCTCCGCAAACCTAGGTTCACTTCTTGTTTGTGGAGCCATCTCCTGAGAGCACATAACGTACATATACATTAATGTGCACTGGGCAGATCAGCCAGGTGCACTGGTGCAAAACCAATGTGTCTTGCAGTGCAGATAGAGTGTTCTTCTTAAATTAGGCCCTGGTATTGCACCTGTTCTCCTTTCCCTGTACCTCTTTATTTGGGTTACTGTTTGTAATTTGCTTGTATATTTTGTTTTGATAATGGATGGTTTATTAAAAAAAAATGTTGGCTGCTGTAAAAATTGTTTGTTTAAAAAAATTATTATTATTTAACAGGGGTGAGGTATTCTTCTAATCCAACTGCTCTCACAATGGGCATGAGTCATTATGAATAGCAAAGCATAAAACAGGAGTAACTTTACACCTGGGAAAAACCATGTTGCATTGGATGGGGAGGTAAATTTAAAATGTGTGGACAGATTTATAGTTAAGATAGGACATGACTTTAAATTTCAGTGTAAAAATTAAGCAATCCATTATTTGTGTGCTAGATGAAAAAAAAACAGCCAATATATAACTTATGTGCAAAATAATAAACTAATTTGCATTGTATCATGGTTTGGTCCATTTTGTTTTTTGTTTCCTTTTGCTTTACTTTCCTTAATGACTCAGGCCCAATGTCTCTAATGGTTGGGCAATGCTCTCCTATATGCTGCTTTAAACAGGTAGCAGTATTTTAGATGCACCTATCCTGTGAATTTCCCATTCACATGAAATGGCTTGAATGGTATTGTAAATTTTATTAGTGTTTTGAGTTGCAGAAATATCTAGTCTATTTTCTGCAATATTATTTTGTACTTTCTTTTATTCTTGTTCTTGAAATATGCTGTATACTTAATATACTACTTATTATAGCTTAAATTAATTGCAAAATATTATGCTATGTATTAGCATTTAGAAATATAAAAACCCTTAACCTTATGAGGTCAATGCTAATTAATAATACTATAGCTAAATATGTACACTTCCATAGTTTCAATGAAAATCCCATTCTTACAATGAAGACAAACCCCTTAATGTGTCCATGGCAGGTATTAATTATTACCTTAATAGCACTGAAATATGCTATGCTTTAATATTGTGCTATATTTGTAACATGATATTAATTTATATTGAGAAGTTCTACAGTGTCCACATTTGCACAGAGTGGTAGAATTATTTCCACAGTGTACACAATGAATGGTGAATTGCATTAATTTTATTTCTGACAATGGATGTTTCCCGTAAGATCCAGGGCATAAGCTCAGCTGGCCTGGGGGAGAGGTGTCCCTGTAGAGTTAGCAATGCTTTGGAGGGCCTACGGCACAATCTGCAATGCCAGAAGGGTGGTTTAGGGGCTATCATTAGCCCCTAAGGGTGCCCCTTATAAGTAATTGAAACATTGCTTGTGCAGAAAATAGTGTATGAGACAAGACCAAGATGAAACAAATTCCAATGTGTATAAGAAAGATATTAAATTATTTAAAAACAAAGTCTAGTCTAGTCAATACAATGAAAGAGATGAACTACATTTAGTTATCCAGTATTATTATTTCAAGATATAAACACAGATTGTATTTTAATACCATTGATAAATAATACATTTTCATTAAATCTGCTAATCATATAGCCATCAAAATATTGATTCATAATCAATCGCAGAGTTTTGCAAGAATATTAGAAATTAGTGCGAATTGAGTTTGAGAATTTACAGACATTGTAGATTTTATCTTAATTTGATTCATAAGACATTAGGTGAATATTAATTTATGAAATGTAATATCACGGAAGAGTTTTACAGTTTCATTTTGCTTTAAGCTGTATGTGGCCTCTAGCTTGGTATGGATAATTGTAAAGCACGGCACTCAATATTGAGAGTCAGGCAGCTGTCACATAATTCAGATTTATTTGTCCATACACTCATCTTCTAGAAGCTAGTGGGACTTTCCCTGCAGGGATTTGGTGACTGCCACAACATGGTCAACATGACCTATCAACATGACCTATATAGCACTATGAAAAACACAATTAAAGCTCAGGAACATATGGAGTAAAATCTACTTAAAACAGTTATGCACTTAGCCCACCTATTCCATAGTGTTCCTGTGTAAGTGCAGTGTTTTTAGAGAGAGACAGGCATGATTAGTAACACCTTATCAACTGCTTTGTTGGTCTAAATAAACTTTTTTCCATCTGTAGGTATTGTGTACTTGAAGCATCTATGCCTAAGCAAGGCAACATAAAGCCTAAGGTCCATATGTAGCCCTCAAAGGGATTATATATGACTCTCCTGAAATGAGTAATTTGTATACTTTCTAGTGATACATATGTCTCCCATGATACACAGAGTGAGCACAATGCATGTGTGAGAATTCAACACTAACCCCAGATGAACAGTCAGAAAATAGTTCAAAATGACAGCTACAAATACCTTCTCTCAATTCCTGTAATCAGCACTCTGCTAAGAACAGCAATCTAGTTAGTCAACTCACCTGGACTCATTAATATACAATCAACCCTTTAGTGAAAAGGCCAAGTCAATCAGAACATTTATCTCACCTGTTTGTAGCATATAAAATGTCCATCAGTTCTACCAAACCTTTGCTGGAGCTTATTTTTTTGGGGATTTTCTCTGCTTGTGCTTTGAAGATGACTTGTTTTATTTGACTGTACATCACAATTCTAACTTCTCCAATCCTTTGACCGTGGCTTCATCCCCCACTATTCTACCTTCTCCAGTCCCTTGACTATGACTACATTCATCACTATTCTATCTTCTACATTCCTTTGACTTCAGCTTGTACTTCACTAACAGTCCTCTCAAGATTAAGCGGCTTGGCTGGAAGTGGTGTTTCTTATTGCTACCCTAGCCAAGTGGTTCTTTACTGGGAGCTTCAAGAACCATGAGAGCATGAACACAGTCTATGTTGCAGGATAATCTGGTTTATTATATCTTCTCAACAGCTTGAACAGCCAGCCATTGGTTAACCTTCTGTTTGGGATTGGATTCATTTGGTTACTTTACTCTCATAACATCACCAGAAGCTACTCTGCAAAGGTAATTTGTGTCCCGATATTAATTCATTGACTTGGTTCAATAAATTAATTGCCCTGTTAAATGCAAAGTCTATTGGAGCAGGGTTTTTTTTACATAAATAACCTGTTTATATATTGCACCTATACCAAATAGTTTTTTACAAAAAAGGTTCAATAACATAAATGTAAGTAATACAATGTAGGTAATACAATTGCATAAATACAATATGAGTAATTTAATAGGACGATACAATAAGCAAGAAACAGAGAAATAAAAGAGACAGGTTACTCGGATAAGGGTGAAAAATGTATTGAGTATCTGCCTGACATCTAATATTTTTGAATTTAGCAGTGGTCCACTGGTCTGGAGCAACCAGGAGTGCTATTAAAGGAACTCTCAGACTCAGCAAGCACTTACTGCACCCCGGTCCTAGTTGTGGACCGGAGGCAAAGTAAGAATCCTGCTGAACATAGTATGATCAACAGGGTAAAACCACCAGATATGTATAAAGAAGCTAATCTAACACAGCAATAAAAGCAGACTGAGGGGACACTCAAGTACATTCTATTGATTATATCTAAGTTCCAGTACTACTATTTTTTTTATTTTTATGTATTTTGCTGATGGTTTGGAAGACAAGATCTCAACTAGTACATTGCAAGGGTAGATGGTACCATTAAGCACTCCACTGTAAAAGAGCCAGAGCCAGAGTAAAAGCATTTCAGAATTCTTAACACTCTTTCAAATGCCCTGCATCTGTTACATGGAAAAGCAATGAGACTTGCTCCTATTAAAACAATCAATCAGAAACTATAAGATATGTGAAAAACTGACTATCACAATAAAGCCTAGTAGAAAATGACTATAGAGTCAAATTATTTTCCAATATTTGACCAAGATGGTCTGGGTTGGTGTCGTACAACTAATCCACCTAATATGTGTGGTTTGCAAATACCTTATCTCTGAATTCTAGGACACTTATTTGTCCAGATGTAGCTAAACAAAGCCAGTTTATAAGAAAAAAGTTGAGATTTGTCAAGGGGGATAGGGAGAACCTGGAAAGAATACAGAAGGATTAGAGAATTACGAAGGCTGAAAAAGGCTTGATCATGCCAAGCCAATACTTATTATTAAAGCTTAGTATCTTATTATCAATTGTATACGGATTCAAGTTTTCTGATGAGCATAATATCCAGATATATATGGAAAGAAGCTGTCCATTGAATGTTAGTAGCATCTTTAAGTTTCTGAGCAATGTGAATAGTAACAAGATAAAAAACATACTTATACAAAAGCTAAGAATCATAATAATAAGTCTGGTCTGAATGCGGTGACAAGGTGTGAGATTATAAAAAGTAAATTAAGTGCTGCAAACATTATTAAGTACAATAATTATTTGTTGAAAAATGTCTGCTTTTTGAGAGTGATCACATTGCAGATAAGGAATAAAGAAAGGGTTTCCAGTAGTAAAATCATCCTGGAAGCCAAGTTTCATGAGCTGGTAATAGTGTTTAAACATGCAATAAAATTTGTGCTGATGAGTGGGGGAAATGCCAGGGCCCAATGGAAGAGGATTTGCTATTTAATTAATCAATAGAGGTGTATCAAGTAGTCCTCATTTAAATACCAGAATTGTAGGCTCCAGAATGGCAGAATGGAGGTTTATGAAATGTAAGCTGGGGTTCCCTAGGTTTAACCTCTCAGAGAAAGTCCATGGCTTGGTTGGTCCAACAAAAATAACTGACTCGCTATGTAAACATTAAGGTGAACGGGAAACCAACAATATATTACACACTTTGAGATAATAAAATCGAATGGAAAGTCCTTTTCTGTAGTGTAATAGTAGTTAAATCTGCAAACAACTTCACAGAGGTGTTGTTATGTGTGATGAAACGAAGTATTAATACCAAGTTAACCAGTCTGCACCTCGTTTTTCACAAAGTGTGGACTATAAAAGCACACATTTTCTAGTTCCCCATATTTGCCAATCATATTTAAACTGGTATGTATTGTATTTTTAAGTTGCAATATCTCAGGCAGTATGACTTTCTTATTTTGTGTATAGAAGCAGACAAAGCCATTGTTTCAGCCTAGGCAAAAGGATTATTGTCCACCATTCTTGTATGAATGTACATCGCACCAGGCGATGTCATGTGTTATGATAGAGAAAAGGCCCACAGATATAGCACTTTGTTTAATTACAGAGGACTACATTGTGAATTTAAATGTAATGTCTTTAGATAGTGATCTCTCTTGTTTAACCTGCTGTATAGCCATAGAACAATACCTGTCCCTAATTGTATGCAGAGCATATCATCTGCTATCTGTGAAAAGGTAAAAACAGAAAAGGCCTGGGACTCCTTAGAACTTCACTTTTACCTTTGAAAGACAGCTCCTAAGAACAGCAAATTGTCATTCAATACCCAGTGATAGGTGAAGTCAGGCTAGCATTGAGGCTTAGATCTCTGCCAAGTGACCAAGGAGGGACAATCTGTCCCTGGAGTACTACCCTTGTCCTGATCTACATCTCTAGGTCTTGGGAAACTGTGTGTCTGCTAAAAGTGGAGTGACGGTGACCCAGAACTGCTGCCTTGCTGGTAGCCTTAAAAGAGAGAGGATCTGCATGCCAGGAGAAGTTTGGATGGACAGTATCACCTGAGGGTGTCTAGGACACTGGTGAAGTGGTTTAACCATACCTTGCATGTTGTCTGTGCCAGACTGTAGTGATATTTGTTGCAGGATATTTATTAAATGTTACTATTGCTGTTTGGTGTTATCATTTTGTTAAATAAATCTATCTATATCCATATTTCAAATATTTGCCTGGGTGATTTTTGAAAGAACCCACCAGGACGTACGGTCATCACTCTTTGTAATGTCCCACAACTGGAGTGTGTATCTCAGTGTGGGTTTTGAGGCACCGTAAGAACTGTGAGTAAGAGGCCACTGATTAGAACACGATTTTTATAATCATCAATAGTGTTTATTTGTAAGGCCGCACAAATTCCGCAGCTACAGTCAGCATACAATTCACACAATATACAAATGAAACACAATAATAAAATCATAAAAGTACAAATTCAAAGTATAAATCATAAGTACAAATATAAGTAGCAAATATACAAGTACAGTCATGGCCAAAAGTTTTGAGACTGACACAAATATTGGTTTTCACAAAGTTTGCTGCTTCGGTGTTTTTAGACCTTTTTGTAAGATGTTGCTATGGTAATTTGAAGTAATATTACAAGCATTTCATAAGTGTCAAAGGCTTTTATTGACAATTACATTACATTTATGCAAAGAGTCAATATTTGCAGTATTGACCCTTCTTTTTGAAGACCTCGCAATACTCCCTGGCATGCTGTCAATCAACTTCTGGGCCACATACTGACTGATGGCTGCCCATTCTTGCCTAATCAATGCTTGGAGTTTGTCAGAATTTGTGGGTTTTTGTTTGTCCACCCGCCTCTTGAGTATTGACCACAAGTTCTCAATGGGATTAAGGTCTGGGGAGTTTCCTAGCTATGAACCCAAAATCACGATATTTTGATCCTCGAGCCAGTTAGTTATCACTTTTGTCTTATGGCAAGGTGCTCCATCATGCTGGAAAAGGCATTGTTTGTCACCAAACTGTTCTTGGATGGTTGGGAGAAGTTGCTCTTGGAGGATGTTTTGGTACCATTCTTTGTTCATGGCTGTGTTCTTAGGCAAAATTGTGAGTGAGTCCTTCACCCCTATGGTTACAGAAAGCACAAATAAACTTTTCCTACAGTCAAAAATGAAGGAGGTTCAGTGATGTTTTGGGGTTGCTATGCTGCATCCTGTACTGGGTACCTTGAACGTGAGCTTGGTATCATGAAATCTGGAGATTACCAGGCTATTTTGGAGCACAATATGGAACCCAGTGTCAGAAGGCTGTGTCTTTGTCGAAGGTTTATATATCTTCCAGCAGGAAAAGTAACCCCAAACATACTTCAAAAAGCATTTAGCAATGAAAAACGCTGAACTCTTCTGAAATAGCCAGGAATGAGTCCAGGGGGTAAATGTATCAAGCTGAGAGTTTTCCGGCGGGTTTGAAAAACCAATCAGATTCTAGCTATCATTTATGTAGTACATTCTACAAAATGACAGCTAGAATCTCATTGGTTGCTATAGGCAACATCTCCACTTTTCAAACCCGCCGGAAATCTCTCAGATTGATACATTTACCCCCAGATCTACATCCCATAGAACGCCTGTGGAGAGATCTGAAAACAGCTGTTGGGAGAAGGCACTATTCTAATCTGGGATTACTGGAGCAGTTTGTATAAGAAGAGTGGACCACATTTCCAGTAAAGAGGTCAGCTCATCCATGACTATAGGAAGCAGTTATTGCAGTTACTTTAACCAAAGTCTAGAGTTTAGTAATTTTGTCAATGCAATTTTTTTTTCATTTTCTGATTTAAAATGATATTTAGTATTAAATTCAGAATAAAAAACAAAGGTTCTGTAATATTAACAGATAAAGAATTATTCAGACCAAATATTGTTACACTTGTTAATTTAATGTTGTTAAATTGTGAGTTATTTGAAATAGTTTTATTATTTACCATAGCAAATATTGTATATGAGGATTATACACTATACTACACATTATACATATTTCATTCTTAAAAAATATATCCATCTTGCACAGTATTATATAAATGGGATACAAAAGTAGTTTTCATCTTCCTGTGAATTATTAATACAATATAGCAAAACAGTTGGATGAGATGTCTTGTAAAAACAAAATGCTATCTTTTATTCTAGATACATAGTCGTAAACTGTTGTAAGAACCTAATAAGTGCATCAAACTGAGCTACATTGTAATATTTTCCCTTTGGCGCAGTACAACCATATGCTTTTAAAATTGTACATCGGTAAAATGGATTTCGTCTTTGATTATTATATAAGCATAAAAATGCTCAGGGACAAA
The DNA here is from genome assembly GCF_038048845.1 of Mixophyes fleayi. Classification (NCBI taxonomy): domain Eukaryota; kingdom Metazoa; phylum Chordata; class Amphibia; order Anura; family Limnodynastidae; genus Mixophyes; species Mixophyes fleayi. The sequence continues at coordinate 188,840,444 of NC_134405.1, forward strand.
TACTCCAAGTCTATACAAAAATCATACTTGACATCTACAGGCAAAACAATATTTTCATTACATACAGAATACATGCTCAGGAAATTGCAGCAAGTGTAAAAGAAAGTATAAAACAATATTTTTGTGTCTGAAAGTGTTACATTTTTATACAGTAATAGGGAGATCTTGGTGCTTTAACTCAATAACATTAAATAATGTTACTATTTCTGATTTTTATATAAGTTGTTGTGCTATATTATGAGATCATTGAGGTAAACTGCTTAATATTATATATTCATCAAACACTTTCATAGTTGTAGGTTAAGTGCTTTTTGCTGTGGAACTCTAATCCAAATAGCACCCCCCTCACTCCCTAGTGGGTACAGAATGTAAAATTCACATCCCAACCTGGGATAGTGACAAGAAATTGAGGCTAAAATCCTGCTTCTACATATCTTATTAAAGATTTTGCCTTTTGGGAAATTGAAAAATCCTATTTATATGCTACATTGCTGTGAGCTATCTAACATAATTATGTAAAGAAACAATATATTTTCTCTTATATTTAATGTGTATATCATTATTTCGTAAGCTTATTTTTAGCCTTACTTCTGCTGATCTACTTTCCTATGACTAAGTCAAAGATTAGACCTTTACAAGAGTCTGACCCATTTCATCACTGTGGTATTTTACACAAACAACACTTTATACTCTCATAAGTTTTTAAAAATATAGAAATTATTTCTATTTTTTCACATTATATAATATTGAGCATACATATTTCACAAATATAGCACCAGACAGGCACAGTAACATATACCCATCAAAAAATGTGTCATTATCCCAAAATTTTGCAGTCATGGAATGAAGTCTAATAGATATAAATTGTGTTCTTGAATGGCAAATAAACATATAAAACCAACAAGAATGATTTAGTGATTCTTTAAATTAACTGAACTACTTTAATATTTCCAAAGTATATTATGACCACAATATTATTTATCATAAATTATCCTATCTACTATATAAAAGCCTAGTGGTGTGTGTCTGTGTGTGGGGAAAAAAAACCAAGCTGCAGCGTCAACTGCTGGGCGAAGTTATACACTGACCTACTAAATTCCTAGTGTGTGTGGGGAAAAAAACTCAGAAAGGGCTGAAATTTTCTGCAGCGCCACCTGCTGGGCGGAGTTATACACTGACCTACTAAATTCTTAGTGTGTGTGGGGAAAAAAACTCAGAAAAGGCTGAAATTTGGTATACTAAGATGTTTTTAATTTGTTAATTTAATTTGTTAATTGTTAAAAGTGTTTATAAAGATTTTAAAAAAATATATATATATTTCTTGAAGGAGAAGTGACAGTTGGGAGTGGTTGGTGGTTGCCGGGGGTGACAGTGGGGAGTGGTTGGTGGTTGCAGGGGGTGACAGAGCGAGAGGAGTGTGATACTCAGGATCGTTGAGAGAGATCCCTGTGTCTGGATAGACATCTGGATAGATGTGGCGATAAAGATGGAGGTGATAGAGAAAAATGATAAGGTGGTGACATGTGGACAAAACCACGTTAAAAAAGGGCGCTTGCGTCGGGAAGTAACGCTCTTCCCTGAGGAGGCCTGGGCTATGGCCCAAATGCATGACAAGAACCTTTTTAACACCTTAAGTAGCTTGATTTAACTAGAAAGCATGAGTATCATGCACGGGTTAACTTGTCTATAATATTGCCATAAAAGAACTAATAAACTTCTTTTGATTTTTTGATCTTTTAAACTGATGATAGATCAACAAAATATAGCTAATTATATACAGTACATCTATGCAATAAATCTCATCATAATGCTAATTTAGCTAACCAATAATATCAGTTAATAAAAAATAAAGAAATTGACAAGAGTTTGTACAGAACACATGTGACAACTAATGGGTACATTAAAATTCTCTTTCCATGGAACAACAGGCACTATAATTAATTGGCTCTCTATGTACAAAGTCATTTAAACTGTTCTATGGATTTATCACCGCTACTGTAAAAAAGTTCTTCCATATGTTAACCTCGTATAATCAATAGAAACTCCAAGTTCCTTTTCCTTTGTGGACATGTATCAGTATTCATTCTTTATTCTGCTTGTGGATTTTTATGTCCCCCAAGCATTATTTTATATTTTGATATATTAAATGCAAACTTCCACACATTAGTCCATTTTGTCTAAATCACTACACATCTTGTGTTACCCCTTCTGAGGTATCAACTATGTTACAAATATTTGTAGCAACTGCTAAAAAAATTGTAGGACTACTCCCTGATATATTCCACAAAATACCAAACCTGCATTTCATTCATTCATTCGTTATTGGCTACAACATTATTCTGGCCTTTAAAATCAAACATTTAACAGTCCATTATCTCTTAGTCAAAACCAATGTTTTTCAAATTTTTAAATAAATCAATGTGGTATACAGTATGAAGGGAGTTGCTTATATCTAAATATGCTATATCCACTGATCCAAACTGATCTATCACTTTAGATACTGAGTCAAAAAAATCCACTAGATTTGTTTGACATGATCTTCCAGCAGCAGATTCATGTGCCTTGGATGTTCTATTGGATTGACTTTAAACAGTCAACTTTTATCGTGATTACATTCCTTTCCTTACTATTTATGTGAGACTCATATTCTTCCCTAATTCCTTTTTGTGTAGTGGAACTACATATGCTATTTCCCAATCACCTGCAATTATACCTATCAGCAGTGGTTAATTAAAAAGTGTGGTTAATGTCACTGTAAGTGCTACTCTTAATTTCTTCATATAATGTTCACCCATTGCCTTATTTACTTTTAATTTTGAGGGTTCAAATAACTCTTCTTCTGTAGTAAATCTATTTGTATCTACAGTACAGTAAGGTATATATTTCCTCTCTAGTCTATGTGGTAGCACTTATAATTTCTTTCTTCTTTAGTGACCCATATTGGCTTTCTGTTCCCTTTACTAACATATGGCGAAAAGTTCTTTTGAACTCTTACTGTGGTCGCAGCTCAATGTTTGGTCCAACAAAACATATCAATAAGAGGAGGAACTAGCGAGCTATGGGCCCCAGTACAGGGAAGCAGGGAGGAGGAAACCGGGGGCTCACAGCTCGCTAGTTCCGACCCTCTGCATCTGCCGTGCAGCGGGCCCCATTATCTCCATGGCCACGGTGCACGGCACCTGCCGCACCAATGGAAGTTCCACCACTGGTATCAGTTTAAGCTTTCATGTGGTCAAGACACTTGGCATACGTCGAACCATCTCAACCGTGCACAAACTGGATCAAACATGATTGAACCTGTTCAATTTCCATGTTTTTTTTAATTGGTCAATAATCTGAGCAATTAAGATTTATTTTAATGTTTGTATTGATCTGTAAAACCAGTTTAAAAATTGATCACGAAATTCTCTATTTTCCCATGAAGCCCATATATATATATATATATATATATAAACTTCGACTAAAATCAAGGTACAGCTTTTTTCTCCTGTTCCACCTGAAAGTCACACAGGCTCACCCGAATGATATGCTGCACAGGTTAGTTCTCATGGGAGACACAAAGCTAGTCTCTCCCTATTCTGCATCATAATTCTATAAATGACTAGTGTTTCCTTCTCGCAAAATATTCACTATATTAATTAAGAACATTTTTAAAAATTGATAAAAAATAATAAATGAAAATATTTGGGTCAAAATCAATTGTTTTTTACCCTAATTTAAGGAGTTTCTGCTCATTGTTTAATTAACAGGCTGAAATGTTTAAGTCCATGTTCTTTGATAGTGCTCTTGTAAACATATGCTGCACTGCTCAATGAATTTTTATTTCGGCACTTCTAATATATGCCCCAGGCATGCCTCCAGTTCCTTTGTGGAGTTCAAATGTACATTTCTAACATTGCCTTTACTTAACTGCAGGACAACTGTTGTTATCGGCAATAGGATATAGAAATATGAATGCTGACAAATACTTGCACTTTACAATGAAAACTGCTCTAGCAATTTCAAGTTTGAAATATTAGTAATCTATGAAGTATTATTAATTTATTATTATTATTATTATTTATTTTCAGAAAATATAATGAGGTTATTTTACAAATAGCAAAGCCTACGCTGCGCAGTGCAAATACCATTCTCAATTTGCAGAAGTACACCTAGATTTATGTCTTCCTAGTATGGAGCAGTTTTGCAGAGCAGAGTTTTGCAGAGTAGTGCAAAAAAGATTTGCTTTCCTGGAGCATGATTATTGAAATGAAATTATGTGTCAGAGAGAGAACATCTGCCTTTACTATGCGGAGGATTACAAGGCCATTTTCAGCACAGGCAAGGTAATTTGCACCAACTCAGAACTGGTGGTCTTTGGGTCTTGACTTATATTTTTAATGGGATCCAATTTGTACCTCTATGTCAGGGGCAAATGCAGGATTTCTAAAGGGGGGATTTCAAATGTTTGATTTTGAATCAAAGCAAAAACAAAACAAAAACAAACTAGCTGCAATAAATCAGCAACCGACACTTTTTTGTAGTGAAATTGTTTGACTGTAAATAAGAAGTTTGATTGAGTCACAGAGTGTAAGACGTAATTTAATAACTGGTGCAGAAGCAGCTACTGAGAGTCGTCTGCTCCACTGTTTCCACTTGCCAGTTTTATTCCTGGTTTTCTGGAAATTTGAGTCTGATCAGGAAATTTCCGTGAAACCCCGGTAATTCTAACTTATTTTAATATTTTAAGTTTAACTTTAATTTAAGTGCATGGGCAGGGGAGATTTTCCCAGATGTACTGCATAAGAATGATATAAAAAGAACTGGTAATGTGCAGTGTCCATATGTACAGAATGAAAATTACAAAAAGAGAAGTGGTACTGTGCAGGGGTTGGGTACTACATAATGACGTTGGAAATGTCAACGTACTTACCCTGACATGATTACACCAAAGACCTCATAGCCGACTGACTGGAAACACAGACTGCTTGAAAGGGTGACTTAAAGAAATTGCGGAAGCTGAACATCCCCGCACAGTCCGATGACGTCACATTGAAGGGACACACTGTGATCCGAGCTGTTAAGGTAGTACTTTAAGGAGGCGCCGCCTGTAGAATGTACATGGCTTAGTAAAGAACCTCCTTAAATTACTACCTTTACAGCTCAGATAAGAGCTACTGATACCAACATGCCTCTCAGACAAATACAGAAGGGGAAGTTGCTCAATCAATTTAGAGGCTTATAGCAGGTGCTTGAAAGGGTGGGGTTATCCTAAAAGGAACAAACACAGAGAAAAATCCCCCAGCACACTGCTACAGCCAGCAAAGGAGCTGCCATTTCTATTTGTACATAAACATGCAAAGGTCTCAGCTTCACACATTTGCAAATGTATGTTAAGCCACCTGCCACTCCATGGCGCTTTTGCTAATAGGGTGGTCCTATCTTTAAACAGTAAGAGTTCCATATATTTGGGCCATACATATATGTGTCTTTAAATTGAGAGCTAACTTACCAAGAGGTACCCCAGAAGCCTCCAAATAGCAATACAGCGCCAGCATTCCCCCTCAACTACTGACACTAACATGCCTCTCAGACAAATACAGAAGTGGAAGTTGCTCAATCAATTTATAAGCACTTGCTATGAGCCTATAATTTGATTGAGCAACTTCCACTTTTGTATTTTCTTGAAATAGGAAGCAAGATCCTGTGCACTGATGGTAGTCAGAGGGTTTGGGGTGGGAGGATTGACAAGAAATTTAAATGATAAAAAGGAATTTGGGGTTAGAAGTCTGAGCATCAATGAGAGATTGGAAGTATGCTTGTTTAGCAGTGTCCAGAGCATTTCAATAGGAGTGATAGATAGCAGTATATATGCTGAAATCATTAGTGGTACAGGATTTACACCAGTGATGTTCTGCTTTACGAGAAAGTTTTGTGTAGATTTTGTGTCACTTTAGTGTGCCACAGTTGACAAAGAAGTCTACACGGAGTATGAAGATTAGCTGGAGCCACTTGATCAAGGGCAGTTGATAGGGTATGGTGAAAATGAGGAACTGCCATATCAGAGGATCAGAATGTAGAAACCAGGGAGAAAAGGTGTTGGAGAGAGGTGGAAAACTGTTGAAAATCAATAGATTCAATATGCCTGTGGGTATGAGGAGGTTTGAAAGAGTTTGACCGCAGGGAGGTTAAAGAACCGAGAGTGAGCATAAATGAGGCTAACTGAGGCTAAACTGAGCAGAATTTTTTGGACTATTGAGACTTGGTGGTGTGTATGAATACCCAATAGCCATTTTGGTGCCCTCTGAGCACCTTTATTAGGGGCTGACGACCGCTCTACTTATAATTTAAAAAATTCATGGTAGAAACTGTAAAAAAGTCATTTCAAAGTCTTCCCTACTACCACTTTAGGACCATCACCTTCATTATTTGCATATTGCTCTTTCGAGCATCATTTACTTCTTAGATAGTTTATGAGAGTGATAGAACATTTGAATTGTCTTTATTAAAATGCCAGTTTTGTGTGTTTGAAAATGTTTTATTGCATAGGTATATTTGCATTTTAATGTTTCCCACAGAAATTATAGAATGGCTCAAGATTACCTGGGCCTCCTGAAGCCCTGTAAAAGCCCATTCTACAATGTCCTGCTAACCAAGAAACGTCTCCATCAATGTGCGCCTTCCATCAATTTCTTTTACATATCTTGTGTCACAAAACAAAATTATTCTGTTGAATTTGGTGCTTTTAACCATTTAACTACGACTTCAAAGTGGACATTTTCTTAAAAATACATATAGGACTTATGTACAGTTATTGTGTTAAACAAACAATTGTAAAGACCTTAATGTACAATAATGAATTTCATATCTGGAATTAAATCAACTAGTTACCAAAAGGAATATATGTTTGATCCAAAGAAATAGCTCTGGGCAAGAAACAAGAAATCGTACAGTGTATTTAGTAATAGCTGCATATTTCAAAAGATTTTTCACTGAAACCTAATTCATTTTTGTGTACAGCAATTATAATGTCAAGGTTATTATTACAAGTAGAGGGTTTCTTCACCATATTTTACATATTACTAAGAAAAGGACAATGGAGTAAACATACACCTGTCATCCACACCAATTGTTGGTAGAGTCAGTACTCAAGTTATGCAGCATATCAATTTACCAATGACATATGCCACTCATTTTCCTGCTATCGTTTTTGTAATTAAAACTGGAACAATGGCGGGGAGTCTTCTGTGGCCTTGAACCCTGGATCCTGTGTTGCCCAATCCGTTGCCTTGCTTGTCTGTCACTGTGACAATTAATTCTTAAACTGCAGTTGTTGAAAAACTATTCCCCGGGATTTCTAATTGCTCAATGACCTTGGCCTTTTCCTAATCAGTTGCCAATTAGAGAGAGTAATAGAATATTTAAACTCAACACCTTCCTGCTTCCCTTGCCTAATTATTGTGGTTTGCACCTGTGCTATCACTTTGCTAATTCTAATGTTACCTGTGTACCAAACTGTCCTTGACTGTGCCACTGATTCATTACCTTTGTACTGATTTTGGCTTATTTGTTTAACTATGATAGACTTCAGCCTGAACTGACTTGCATGATATTACATATACATTGATCAGCTACAACATTAAAACCACTGGCAAGTGAAGTGAATAACATTGATAATCTCATTACAATGGCACTTGTCAAGGGGTGGGATATAGTAGGCAGCAAATGAATAGTCAGTTCTTTATGTTGATGTGTTGCATCAACAGCAGGAAAAAGGGCAAATGTAAGGATCTGAGCAACTTTGACAAGGGCCAGATGTTGTGATGGCTAGACGACTGGGTCAGAGCATCTCCAAAACGACAATAAGGAGAACGCTGATACCAGATTATATTACATTTTTAAAAGTTAATTTAATACATAGTAAAAATGTATAAAATAAACATACTGCATAGGCTTTTATACAAAAATGTATCTCATCCGAAGTTCACATTAAAGATTGATATAATATTCTATCACCAACTCTGATGGTATATGGAGAGAAAAATGTGTTTGTAGAAACTCATAAGAGTATATACTGCATTGTTGGCTACATTCACTATATCATACATCTCAAAGTTCATAAATCAGTAGATCTCCAATAAAGTTCTCCATAATGTCCTTATAAGAAGTATAATAGCAGGCTCCTTAATGTTATCAACACAATAAAGGCACAATAAGTTTGCTGGATAGTAGATAAGCTGTATCTGAACAGAACCCTCAAGAATGGGGGAACAACCCACAGTACTTGTATAGATGATAACGATAATGAACATCCGCTTGCAATACTTATGCATCTCAGGAGTCCAATATCTTTATCGGTAGGAGATAGGAGTAAACGAAGAAATATGAGATGTATGCAAGTCTCTATGCAAGAGTGATCCAAAAACCCCATGGTTATAGATGTCTACAGAACAAATCCAATAAATCAAGCCAAATGCAGTTACAACTGAAGCGCTTCTCAGCTATAGAGCGCTGTTTCATCAGAGGTACAAATCATCAACTCCATCAGAGCACTGTTTATGAAGCATGTCAGAAATCACGTGACATTTTGACCACCAATCGGCATATAGAAATCATGGGACGTCCTTTATCCAATCGACGTTTGGCTTGTTTCCCTGGTTGATCGAGGTTTTAGCCTAGAAGCTAGACCGCAATCACATGATCTTTAATGTCCAATCGATAATAGTTTTTTTTGTTACGGTATACTTAAACAACACTAAATGCAGGAAATAAAGCAAATTCTATCTAGACCAGGAATATTAAACTTCCAAAGCCTGCATGTAATAAATATTTGCAAAATTAATTATATAATGTCCTAAATCCGTTCATTATACAATCTCTATAGCCCGGGTCAGGGCACTCGTGTAGTTTAGAGGAAAAATAATTATAAACAAATATGCCAAGGGGATTAGATAGTATTCGACTAGTCACAATTAGGCGTGTTTCAAATCAATAACAATAGTCTACATTGTGATATTATTCATATATAAAAGTACATATCAAAAACACATAAATATTGCGTGGCTCATATATCTCAATATAGTTCATATAATATATAAATAGAATAATTAAATTAGTTAATTAATAAATATATCTTAAAGACAATATATAACATAATTAAATTAGTCAATTAATAAATATATCTTCACTGTATATTATGAATATTATAAGATTAATAATAGATGAAATAATAATATACCAATTAACTAGTTAATCCCAAGGTGTGTGGAGGACCAGCATCAAACCGAATTTAAATTTTTTATCTCCAAAACAACAGGTCTTGTGGGGTGTTTCTGGTATGCAGTGCTTAGTACCTACAAAAAGTGCTCCAAGGAAGAACAATCGGTGAGCAAGGTCATGGGTGCCCTCAGCTTGTGGAGAACGAAGGCTAGTCCATCTGGTCCAATTCCACAGAAGAGCTACTGTAGCACAATTTAATGAAAAAGTTAATGCTGGCTATTTGGAGGCTTCTGGGGTACCTCTTTGGTAAGTTGGCTCTCAATTTAAAAACACATATGTATGGCCCAAATATATGGGACTCTCATTGTTTAGAGTTAGGACCACCCTATTAGCAAAAGCGCCGTAGAGAGGCAGGTGGCTTAAACATACATTTACAAATGTGTGCAACTGAGACCTTTGCATTTTTATCTATAGTAGAAATAGCAGATCTGTTGCTGGCTATAGCAGTGTGCTGGGGGGATCTTTCTGTGTGCTTATACTAGAAAGGTGTCAGAACACACAGGGCCTGATTTAGAGTCGGACGCAAGCGCAAGAGCAGAGGCGGGAAATGGCAGTAGCTCGGAAGGGAATTGTGTGATGGACACAAGTCGACTTATGTACCACTCAGAATACCCTTCTGAGCTGCGACCGATTCTCGCCTTGGCTCTTGCGTTTGCATCTTCGACGCACATTGCAACAAATGAGCTTTTGGAAATTCTGACGCATTGTACACATGAATTGTGAGTGTAACTTGCATTCCCTAATTGACACAGTATTCCAAGTGATAAGAATCTTTACATCTGTGCAACTATGCAAATTGTACAAGCAGACCTCTTCATCTGCCTTATGGGCCAGCGTGCATGATACATTAATGTGTATCAGTCAGAGCGGCTTTGTAAAGTAGATAAATGATTAAATTAATTAATGTATGTTCAGACACTTTTAATGTATAAACACTTTCATTTTCAGCAGTAATTATTCAAAGATGTGTGATGTACATGTGTAAAAATGGCAGCATTCATGTTTGATCTAGAAAATGTAGAGAATTTTTGCAATGCTAATTGTGATTTTTAAAAGACAACAGATGTTTGCTCTTTGGAATGAAATTATAATAAGAATAAGAATAAGAAAACACTAAACTAAAACAAAATGCAACTAATAAAATAGGGAGACAACACTAGAAAATACTCATTGGCAAAATGAAGTCTGGCCAAACAAAAAAATCCAAAAAAACTGTAAGCAAAATAACTGGCAAAATCTGCCATCCACTACTAGCAAACTCCTAACTCCCACAATGGTCATTCAAAAAGTCACATCTTATATAGCCACTAACAATAATAATTAAAATAAAGACATCTGCATTTGACTAGTAAATACATTCACCTGCGTCTCTTTAATGGATACTCTTATCTGTGTCTCGTCAGCACCTAGCTAGCTCTCTACATGCGGCACCCGATTCATGACACACATTTTTTCTCTACCTTGGCGTGTATTGCGTCAGCATCTCCAACCCTCCAACCCTCAGTGCTTTTACTTGTGGGTACACGCCCATATCATCTTTACTGTGCGTGTTCACGCCTCTCTATCTTTGTGTTTCGCCCTTTCACTCGTACTAAGACGCAGTCTGTCGCAAGTGTAATTTGTGAGCAAGACGCAGACAGAACTGGTGCTTACTGGGCATGTGCGACAGTGTAAATGTGCAAGAACCTCCTGAAACAGACTTTGCGTCTGACTCTAAATCAGACCCACAGTATGCTGCCTAGGCGCAGACCAGTCAGAGTGCCCATGGTGTCCACTGTCCTCTGTTTATTTTTGAGGGGGCATAACGTTCTGAATTAATGAGGAAGTGTTGCACAATATTTTTGAAGCATCTCACATTGTTCAGAGTCTTTCTTTTTCTTTTTTCTTTATGTTCTGCTAGGCAATTGGGGAAGGTTAATATTACCCTAAAAATTATGTAATCATTTGTGTTTATGAAGACAAACAATGAATGTCTTCAAGAGGATCGTAGCAGATTACCAGGTAGTGTACTAAAAAAAATACCACCAGTTTTGTAGCACTGCCAAAATGTAACTGATGAGTAACATTTGTTCTAAGTAGATCTTTTATATCCAAAGTACATAGCTTAGCAGAAAGATTCCTCCACATGACCTGAGTTACAAGTGACAGGAACAGCATCCAGTTTGCATGTGTACATGGCCAAACTCTGTCATTTGACACTCAGACTGAGTGCCTGAATTACGTTCGACATCACTGAGGCCTGTCTATATTTACCAACATGTCCAATAATGAGCCAATTAGCTTAAAATAATAAATATAATAATGATAATAATGATTCAATTAGCTTATCAAACTCATTTTGGGGCCACACATGCTGTGATAAGATTATATGGGATCAATTGTCTGATACAGCTACCAATATCACAGACTGTAATAATTCTAGTGCCCATAACATTCAAAAAATGAAAAATGGTCAGTACAGATGAGATATTACAGGCAGATGTACTCATAAAGCTTGCTGTGCCATATATTCACTAAGCAACTATATTCATTATATGCCTCCTTATTGTCGTTACTTTTCAATTTTATTTATGCAGCATCAACATATTCCACAGTGTACTCCAATTGGATGACACACTTGAATTAGCTCATTTTCCAGAACACAAAGGTGGAGAACATATGAGTGCCTTAAATGTTTTTGACACTTGAATCATTTGCTCATTTCTTTCAGGGTTGCTAGTCTGGGTAATGCCGCCCATTAGCCTGCCCTCTTGATATATAAATACAGTAACTTATAACAACCCCTCAGATTCTGTGATTTTTCTAGTTCAGTGTAGAAAATGGAAACACATATCTAATTTGTTGTTATGGGTTACCTTTTTCTTGGGTACCAGTTTTCATGAATGTCCCCCAATATTTTCAGTAAGTGGTAATTGAGATTGCTAGTTTTAGCAAGTTGGATACAGCGTGTTAATATTATCCTCCGCCTCTATATTTATGTGATGGATGAAAGACTGTGAGATGTCACTGGACTGTGTCACTAGGCTTATGCTATGTCAATTAAATTCTACGGATAAACAGTAAAGCACTTGTCTAAAGGATCAAAGAACTCCTATAGCTCAGCTTTACAAATTAAAAGTAGATCTAATATTAAACCGCTACGTTTTCTTTCAATTTTTATTGCAGTTCCACAGCTTGTGTCCTTGATTCCTAATGATTTAACAACTAAAATGTAAATGTTGTTCAGCTGCTGATGAGGAGATTTAATGACATTTGAATACAAGCAACAAACTCAAGTAGCAGAATTACCATATAGCTGTATCTATCAGTGGGAGATATTTTAATGCATTAATGCATGTAAAAACACTTGTGTGACTTTATCATTAACGTATACATTCACTTTCAAAACTACACACATTACTTTATAAAATTGTAAGGTGCAAGATGTACACGTAGTGGTTTAATTTTTAAGTTTGAAAACATTCAGATTGATGTAACAAATACTCTTTACTATAGAAATGAAGAAATTTAGCAAAATTAAAAGAAGATCAATTTAGTTTTCACTGTCTAAAGAGATTTGCTTTATATAAACACTTTAAAATATTGGATCCAGGACAAATATCACATTAGTGGGACCCCAATCCTCTTTGCAAAACAGAAAGGGAAACTTGCAATTGTATCTCAATGGAGAGCAAAAATGTTTCCAGTGGCATAAAACAATGAACATGATTAGAGATGTTTTAGTATTAGGGTAATTTTAGAGCTTGAGCTAGACATAAGAGAAGCTGCAGTTCAGCTGTTTCTAAATTCCCATTTTGCACTGTATCGGTAAATCCATATTTCCTATAGACAATAAATGATGGGCAGTTAAATCTGCTCTTTGGTGTGGTTGGGGTAAAATAAGGAAGAGTTATGAGTGGAACAAAAAATGTTAATGGAATTCTTGGAAGGCAAAAATAATTGGGAAAATTCTGCAACTCTTACAACCCAATTCTGCGGGATAAACATGCTGGATAAATGATTTACTACCGAGGGTTAATACTTGGGATTGGGTCCCATTTAGAGCTTAGGCCAGTTTTAGGGCAATATAATATTTATGATTTTGTTTAAGATAGTATTTATTTACATTTTTTTTATTCTTACGCAGGAAATTTCAAGCAATTCACTGAAAGAGTATACTTCTCTCTTTGAAACAAACGCACACTTGTCTTTCTCGGACACCAAGGGACTGAGACACTCCTTTTGTTCCTTTATTAAAACACCCCTGCCACCTAGGGGCTTTACTTTGCATAAAACTGAAGCTAACAGTATTAAAGCAACAGCTGGCAAAGTATAGACTTTAAGTTCAACAACAGCTGAGAAGTCACATGTTGCTTCAGGATTTGTACAGAAAGGCGTTTTGCCATCTGTAAGTTCGATGGCTGCTGTAACCAGCCCAATAATCAATTATTGCAAAAATAGAGTTCACTGATCTCACTGTTCATAGTAAATACAATGACACTTTTAGAATATTTTACAAGCTAGGAATGGGCATGTTTGGAGTATCACTGTCTACTGAGCACACATTTACTACAATGACCAGCGTACCATTCATTCAAGTTTTGGAAATCTAATTTCAGTCAGAACATATAGTGGGCACATAGTAAGCAACAAATGTGTGTAAAATCTAAACTTAATTTAGGGGGACCAGAGCATGCTGTAAAAAAGTTGAAAAAATTGTCCTTATATGCAACATAAAAATAGTTTACGAAACACACATTGCTGTCAGCAGCATGTGCCTAAAGGATAACATGCAGTAAGAATGAAGATTACTGCTGCTTTTCTCATATTAATAGCTTGTGTGATTAGTTGAATGCTATCATGCATTGTGTATTGTAACACCTTTACCTATAATTTAGCTATTATTTTATGTCATGGCATTTTATTAAAAGAAATATAAAAATCCAACAGATTATAATTTGTCCAAGACAACTCAATGAGCATTTACTATAGACACAACAAAATGTCTTCATAAAGCTTTAAACAACCTTTATCTTATGTTGTTGTGTATTAAAGATGAACTAAAAAGAACATTAAAAAAAACTCAGTATTCCCTATAATCAAATATGTACACTTTATTTACAGTTAGTTCTATATAGGTCTTCGTAACAGATGTATTTGGGATAATGCAATCACCTTGTGGAGAAGGATCATTCACACCAAGACACATTAACATATCTTCTAACATTACAAATGACCAAAGAACAACACTTAATATTTTAGATTTAAGCAAGAGACACACTGGCACCCATTGGCAGTCATTTACAAAACTAAAGGATGATTGAAATATTACAAGTCTGGTTGGGGATTGGTGAAACATTGGGATGAGTGTTTTGCAAACATTTCAATAACAACAACTTGCAGTTTATATTTTGTATAGTTGACCATTTTAAACAATTCATGAAACTGACAAACATCAAGAATAATATAGTTCTATTCAGGTCAGTTTACAATATAAATTGTCGTAAAAGTGAATATGTTTACTGTATGTTTACTGTACTATAAATGTTTGCCTTTCAATATACTTATTAAAATGAACACGTCACTGTTTCAGTGGAGGAGACAATGTCCATTGTGATTATCATTCTTTCTCCTGCATTATGACATGTTGGCATCTTGTAGTTTAGACCGTTCATATTAATTAACTATCACAATTGTCACATATTTTGCTAAGTATAGTTGTGATAATAATAGATAGATAGATAGATAGATAGATAGATAGATAGATAGATAGATAGATAGATAGATAGAGGTAAGAGTCATATATTTATATTTCTTTGTCAAGCATAGTAGTCAATGCTCTTGTGTTAGGATTGTATCCAATACAACCACTGTACTGGAAAAAGGAAAACATTTTTCCATTAAATTAACTGTTGGATGATTGGATAATGTGAACATCAAAGGACTTGTTCATTTAATTTTAAGCTGTAAAGTTGTCTTTTACTTTATTAACTTTCAATCAATAAACAAGCAGTTTGCAAATGTAATCAGGAAATGCTTCCAATTGGCTAACAATGTATCAAAGCCAATGCTTCAAGGCAACAGCAAGCTGTAACAAGCAGTTTATTACCAGTAGCTGTTACTGACATTAGTCAAAACCAAGAAAGATAAAATGGAATAAGAAATGTAATGCTGGAAGAGCCTTGGGCGCTGTGTTCTCTTCTTCCTTTTGAAAACTGCAAGCCTGTCTTTGATATGATAACAAATATAAACTGTTTAAAAACACGAAATGCAGAAAAACTGAGACTAGACAGTCATAGTGTAAAATCCATCCAGAGTGACACGCAAACAGTAGTAACATCCAGCTGATATATGTTAGAGAAATATTTGGAATTGGATTTACATGTGAGGAGAAACGTTTGGATTTTCTGATATAGGATATTGTCATGACTAAGTGACGGTAATCCTACTTAAAGATAGAGAGCTCAATGGATATAGTGCACTGAAACTACACAAAAATATACAATTCACAACTACAAGATGTTATTTACATTTGTGCATGAATCTCACATATGAGGTACAATAAAGATATTTGTTAGTTAAGGCATATACTCTGAACGCAATCTGCATTTAGCATTAAAAGCACGTATTTAGGCTTTGTGGACTCCCGAATTCATCAGGGCACGAATCTCAAGATACATGTGCTTTTGAAATCGGGGGCAGGTCTGCTGTGCTTTACTACACAAGACGCTGCAGGATACGTCCAATACCTATGTGGATTATAAAATTGCCAACCAACATACAGAAAAAAATATATAATTAATGTAACCAGTTAATAATGTAGCATAAATGATAAAACAATTAATATAAAAAAAAAATGTTTTTTGGTAATTTTTTTCACCGTGCGTACAATACACATATACGTGCCTTGATGAATCAGGCCCATTATGTTGAAAGGATAAACTTTTAATGCAAACATAAGTTACAATATTTCCAATATTTTCAATAAAATTAATTAAGAAATGTTTTAGTCCTTGTTAAAAAAAAAGACATTCTGGGGCTAAGATAAGACTCTCAATGGCAGATTCAATTAGTCAGGATGTGACACAATGGCCCTGAGTCATTAAGGGCAGAAAGGCAAATAAAAAAGAGTAAATTTGATCCTGGACAAACCATGTTACAATGCAAGGGGGTGCAAATGAGTTTATTATTTGGCATGTAAGGAACATACTGGCTTTTTTTTCATGTAGCAAAATACTCCATATCTTCACTTTTACATTGAAATGTAAAATTGATCTAGAACATGCTTTACCCTAACTATAAATTTGTCCCCACATTTTAAATTTCCTCCCCCCTCCAATGCAACATGGTTTTGCCCAGGTGCAAAGTTACTTCTTTTTTTTGTTTTCCTTTCCTTAATGACTCAGGCCCAATGTGTCTCCAACACATCATGTCATAGATTTTTGCTGAAATATCCACTTATTTTCCCTCGCATCCCATAGAGATGCGAGGAAAAATGAGTGGAGATTTCTATACCATATTAGCTGGCAATGTGCGCATGTCCAGCGGCACCTCGCGACTAGTTGAATCTGCCCCTAAATGTTAAGTTGTTCAATATTTGTCACGAATCACCCTACAAGTTGAGTTATCAGAACCTGTTGTTGATGAGAGTTTCACCGATAGCAACCCCTTTCCCATAGAACCAGATATGTTTGCCAGTACTTGGTTGTCCCCAGAACTTATTTTCGAGTAGTGATAACTCAACTCCGGTAGGTAGGTGCCACAAAGGACTTGTCAGTGGGATGCTGAGCAGAGATACTCATGGACCAGATTAAGCAGGAACACAGAGCAGCAACAGAATGCAGTACCAACCTCCACCAGTATAACAGATTGGCAGTGTGGAGTAGAGGATGGTGCAGTACCAGCTGTGGCCTGTGAGCGGTAAAGCTAGAGAGCAGCACAGTGTCAGGGAAAATGCCAGAGCAAGATAGAGCAGTAAAACTGTACTGTGAAACACTGCTGGCACAGGTGAGTCTGATGGAGCGGATAGCTGGCACCATGATCCTGCGGCTGGGAGGTGATCTCTCAGATGAAAAGGCAGAGGTCAGAATTCAGGCAGAGATCAGGGTCATGAGCAAACAAGCAAGGTCTGTATCCAGGCAGAGGTCACAATGGTATCAATCTTGAAAACTGGCAGACTATTCACAGACAAAGGAGCATGTAGAACCAAGCGTGTGAACGCTATAACCGGCAAAAGCAGAAAGAAGCTGACAGTTATATAAATCATATAAGTTATTTAAAATTAATAAAAAATCATGGGAGGCAAAAAATTACCACCGTACCAGGTGATCACTATTTCGATTCATAATTTATCTTTACTAAAATGGTTAAGTGCTTAATAATATTTGTTTCGAATGGTGCACCCACGCATAAAAATGCATATTATCAATGAAAAGAAGAAAAAAAAGAAATTTGCTGATAGTGACACTCAGTGATCCAATTATAATAAAATGTAATACTTTATTAATTAATTAAAACAAATTAATTCATTCCCTATACATACGATTAGCAAAATATTTAAAACATATAGTTGGTGATAAAGTGCAATGTGAATTAAAATAGCAATAAATGCTATGCCTCACTACTAGGTATGCTGTACATATTATTTATGTTGTATAATCTTTCTTATTGGTATTTATAATAAACTGCTCCAATATAAACTGACTGACTTGACTTAATAAGGGTGATACTTTTTCTATACGTTTTAAATATTTCACTAATCGTATGTATAGGTAATTTATTAATTTGTTTTTAAGTGTATCAATAAAATATTAAAGTATTTTCATTGGTAATAGTTATTTAAATCAGTAGTAGCCAATCAGGGCAGGTGACAGAATGAGCTTCAGGTGAGAGGAGTTCAGGTGATCACACCCAAGCTGAGAACAACACTGCAGCAACCAAA
Source organism: Mixophyes fleayi (assembly GCF_038048845.1). Lineage (NCBI taxonomy): Eukaryota > Metazoa > Chordata > Amphibia > Anura > Limnodynastidae > Mixophyes > Mixophyes fleayi. The sequence goes on from NC_134405.1 coordinate 188,858,622, forward strand.
AAGAAAACAGGAGTTACCTGCTGTTCCAAACATTCCCTTGACGAGGGGTTAAGAAACCCCTTAATCTAGGCATATTTGAAAATTTCTGATGAAATGCTCTTCTTAAGTCATTGGCATGCAAGTTCCTGGCAGGTATCCAGGATCTTTCTTCAGGACCATACATACGCCTTCCAGTGAACCAAGTAGTTGGTGTTGTACACATTTGGAATCAAGAATTTTTCAATCACATATTCCGTGTGACCATATACTATCACTGGGGCAGGTTTGCTTGGCTGTTTCCTGGGAAACCTCTGGGATGTAAGAAATGGCTTCAATAAGGATGCATGGAAGGTACAGGGTATCCTGAATGAGCTAGGCAGTTCCAACTGAAAAGCAACTGGATTAATCTTCCTGATGATCTTGAATGGAACAATGTATCTTGGTCTGAACTTAAAGGAAGGCTGGCGGAGCTTGATGTTCTTAGTGTAGAGTCATACTCTGTCCCGTTCCTTGAATTTAGAAGGACGTCTGAAGCAATACTTAAATAACTTGGCTCGAGACGCAGTTTGCTTCAATAAGAAGTTTATCTTTTTCCATATTCTCTTCAGATAATGAGCAATGTGTCCGATCTCAGGGTGGGTGGGTGTTATGGTGTCAGAGAATGAAACAAACTTAGGATGTCCCCAATAAATGTCTGTCAAAATGGGGCATAACCCGAGGAAGAGTGTGGTGAATTATTGTAGTCAAATTCCGACCATGGCAGATATTTTACCCAGTAGTCATGTAATTCAGAGATGCAGCACCTTAAATATTGCTCCAAAGACTGGTTTACTCTTTCCGTCTGTCCATTAGTTTGCAGGTGATAAGCTGATGAAAAACACAGTTGATTGTCTAGCAAGGAACTAAATGATTGCCAGAACTTGGACACAAATTGAGTTCCTCTGTCAGAGAAAATATTAGTGGGTATGCCATACAATCTGAAAACATTTTGAATGAATAGAGGAGCTAAAGACTTATCAGATGGTAGCTTCGGTAAAGGAACGAAGTGAGCCATCTTACTAAAGCGATCGACTATCACCCAAATACAATTACATCCTTTAGACAAAGGCAAATTTGTGATAAACTCCATGGAATTGTGGGTCCATGGAACACTGGGCACTGGTAAAGGGATCATCTGTCCCATGGGTAAATCTCTGGGTGTATTCACTCTGGAACAAATTTTGCAGGACTGTACATAGTCTCTTACATCTTTCTTCATAGAAGGCCACCAAACAGAATGAGAGAGTAATTTAATAGTCTTGGTGAAACCTGGATGTCCAGATATTTTACTGTCATGGACCTCAGACAAGACAGACTGTCTCAGACCAGCTGGCACAAACAACAAATTGAGAGTCATGGAGGGAGGTGCCTGATCCTGAACTGCCTGTAACTGTGTTGCCAAATCCTGAGTCAGCCCTGAGACAATGGTTTGATAAGGTATAATAGAAGTGTTATAAAGGGGACCCTCATGTTTCTGTAAAAAACTTCTGGATAAGCCATCCGCCTTCAAATTCTTACAACCGGGACGATATGTGATTACAAAACTAAATCGAGAGAAGAAAAGATCCCAGTGCGTCTGTCTGGGATACAACCTCTTGGCATTCTCAATGTATTGAAGATTTTAATGATCCATGTACACTGTGATGGTAGGTTTAGCGCCCTCCAACCAGTGTCTCCATTCTTCGAATTCCCATTGGCCAGCAACTCATGATTTCCCACATCATAATTAATCATAATTAATCTCTGCCACTGAGAATTTCTTAGAGAAGAATACACAGGGGTGTAACTAACTTCTTATCGGAACTGGAAACTTGTGACAGAACTGCCCCTACTCCAACATCAGAAGCATCCACTTCAACATTGAAAGGTAGCTCTGTACCCAGATGTTTAAGGATAGGAGCAGAAACAAAGGCTTTTTTGAGAGTCTCAAATGCTTTAACAGCTTCTGTTGGCCATACCGCTGGATCAGCTCCTTTCTTAGTCAATTGAGTGATAGTAGCTACAATTAATGAAACATTGCGAAAATCTCCTGTAGTAATTGGCAAGCCGGGGAATCTTTGGATGTCTTTTACATTACTGGGAAGGATCCAATCAGTGATGGCTTGGACTTTGGCTGGAATAAATCCGTTGGCAGAAATGAAATACCTCAAAAATGCCACAGTGGAGACGTCAAACTCACATTTCTCCAATTTGGCAAATAGATGATTCTCTCTGAGTTTTTGTAGTACCAAACGGACTTGTTCACGGTGAGACAAAGATGTGGAGTAGATCAATTTACTCAGATAATCATGTAGTACATCATTGATCAAGTCCTGGAAAATGGCTGGTGTATTAGAAAGAACAAATGGCATAACACAATACTCGTAATGTCCAGAATGAGTATTGAGAGCGGTCTTCCATTCATCGCCCTTCCGTATGCATATCAAATGTAAATCAATCTTAGAAAATACCGAAGCACCTCTTAACTGGTCGAACAACTGAGAAATCAGTGGCAGAGGGTATTTGTTTTTAATAGTGATCTGATTGAGACCTCTGTAATCATTGCAAGGTCGTAAATCTCCATCTTTCTTTTTGACAAAGAAAAATCCGGCACCAAGGGGTGAACAAGAACGTCTAATGAACCCTTTTTTCAGGTTCTCAGAAATATAGTTTTCCATGGTTTTGGTCTCTTCCATGGAAAGAGAATATAAACGAGTCTTAGGAAATTTACATCCGGGCTGAATATCAATAGTGCAGTCATACGGGCAATGTGGTGGTAGTGTATCTGCAGCTTGCTTGGAGAAAACATCAGTAAAATCTTGATATTGCAGCGGGAGTGGGAGACCTGGTTTGACTGATCCTGGGGACCAATCAAGGACTGGATTGTGCTTGATAAGCCATGGGTACCCCAGAACCATAGGGTATGTGGGCGAATGGATAAGATAGAATGACAGTGTTTCTTTGTGGAGTGCTCCCACTGTCAGGGTAAGAGAGCTGGTACTTTCTAGCACAGTTCCGCCATTAAATAGGTGCCCATCCAAACCACAAACAGATACTTGAACTTTTAATGGTTGGGTAGAAACAGCAAACTTCTGTGCCAGAGATATATCTAGAAAATTTCCAGCTGCTCCGCTGTCCACGAAAGCTATGACATCAACACTCCCAGAGGTCAGGGAATTCTGGGCAGGTAACTGGAGGGAATTTTTATTCTGTAAAAGGAGGCCCAAATAAAACTGACTGCAGAGAGTTGTATCATTCCATTCACAATCTGTGGCCCATCTGCAAAATTCAGTACAATATTCTTCAGAAGAACGACAAGTGTAGACTCTGCTGTAGCGACTTTGTCAGTGTTGAAAAAAAGAAATCTACAGATAACAATTCTGGACTGTCAGGGCACAATCCAAATGCCCAGGTATGTGGATCTCCTTGCAACAGTGATATAACAATACTCACTCGTTACTGTTCTGAACTGGAAGACCGAGGACGTAGCTTGAAATATAGTTTGCAACTTTCCCTAAAGTTGTGGAAATCCCTTCGGTTGCCAGAAAATCTGTCTTTAAGATGAAGCTTGGGTTCTTGAACCTCAACTTCCTAAGAAGAGGTAATCCTGAGGCTTGTTCATTAACAAGTACCAGCTGTGGCCTATAGAGATGGAGCTAGAGAGCAGCACAGTGTCAGGGAAAATGCCAAAGCAAGATAGAGCAGTAAAACTATACTGTGAAACACTGCTGACACAGGTGAGTCTGATGGAGCGGATAGCTGGCACCATGTTCCTGCGGCTGGGAGGAGATCTCTCAGAAGAAAAGGCAGAGTCCGAATCCAGGCAAGGGTCAGGGCCACAGGCAAACAAGCAAGGTCAGAATTCAGGCAGAGTTCAGGGTCACGAGCAAACAAGCAAGATCGGTATCCAGGCATAGGTCACAACGGTATATCAATCAGGAAAACTGGCACGCTATTCACAGACACAGAAGCACGGAGATGCAAGCGTGTGAACGCTATAACCGGCAAAGGCAGAGTGAAGCTGACAGGTATTTAAACCAGTAGCAGCCAATCAGGGCAGGTGTCAGAATGAGCTGCAGACGAGAGGAGTGATCATACCCAAGCTGAAAACATCACTGCAGCAGCCAAAAAGAAAACAGCAGTTAACTGCTATTCCTAACAATATTTGGTATGATTTCTACAGGGTTTGCTTGAAAATGGCATTTGAAATTACCATTACATTCAGTTTCATTATCAAATAATCACATATCCACAAACTTTCTGTGAAAGTGATTTGATACTCTTGTAATAGTAAGAAATTAGTTTTACTCATCTCTAATTTTAAACTTTAATTAAATATGTAGTAATCTTTATGCAAATCAATATTTCATTTTGTTGTAGTCTGAGCATAAATGTCATTATGTGTTGGAGCTTTGATATTCTCATCTGTTCAGTGTTTCTCATTAAGATCTGTCAGCAACTAGTGCAATGTTGTGTTACTGTTTACCAGAGAGTAATTTGCAAACCAGAAAAAAGGCGCAAATGTCCCTATTTGTTTACCATGTTCCCATTCTGCTCTATGATGTCTGTCTGCAAAGAAGGTTTGTATGTAATTTCTCAAACTTGCTGTTCATGACAGAAAAGCATGTCAGTGAAAGTAAAAATGTCAATTTACACTACTTCTTACTAACACATTTGGACAGTCAGTTAATTAATTACAACCTATGTATTAAGCAACTGATGACAGTATGGGACATTGAGGCTACATTTATTTCACGTGTCACTCGAAAATATATTTTAACATTTTATTTACAGTGGTTTATGTTCACATACCTGTAATTAAGCTATTAAACTTCTATTGTCCTATACATTGTAAGCCTGCAATCAGGGCCCTCTTACCTCTCTTTTTATCTGTAATACTTAGTCTCGTTTTATTACCGTGTTTGTTCCCAATTGTAAAGCACTACGGAATATGCTGGCACCATATAAATAAAAATTATGGGGAAGTCACATTCCCTTACTTGTGCACAATAATATAATGAAGTGTCATATACACAAGAAAGAATAGTGTCTTGACAGTGTTCTTAATAAATGTAAAAGTGGTAAATATGGAATATATAGCGATTTGGTACAATGCTGATGTTTCACTGCATTAAACTTTATTTATTTGTTTATTTGTTATAATATGGAACCGCGCTCTCCTCCCAAGGTTTGTGAGAGCTGCACCTGCTAAGGGTATCCCTCCCTTTGGAATAAATCTAGAATTTTATAATGCTGGGCGCTCATCAAATGTTTTACCTAAAAATACAGACCTAGTGATCCAATGATGGTATAAAACCAATCAATAGATAGTTGTTAACATTTATTAAAATACAATATAAATACAATAAAAATACAATAAAGGTATAATCACGTGTTACCATAAATATATGGCTAATGAATAATGGAATAATGATGTGTACATTAAATGGGAATAATATCAATTGAATTAATAACGTGATCTAGACAATAATATATATGATATCAACCTGACTGCATCTGATCAGATAATTCATAGACATGAAATGAAAAACATTAAAGGAAATCTATCAAAAATAGTCCATATATCACAGTCCTAGTGATCCGGGTTGGTGATGCGTGCTGCTGAGGATACATACCCCATAATAAAATTGTAAATATAAATATAAATATAAATATGAACAGTCCTCACGAGGGTTGTGAACTTTCGATTCAGAGAAATCCGTCACGCTTACATACATGTATCAAAAATGATGAATGAATCAGACAATTAGTTGTATAGATTCCATGAAAAAATGATACTTGCGGTTTGAAGTTTACCGGGTGTAGAGTTCACTCTTTGCAATAAATCCAGTATAATGTCCCAATGATAGACAGACATACAAGATATCAGCTAGTCCAAGGATAAAAATGAAAAAAAGGAAAAAAAGGGGAGATAGTTCAGCAGCGGGTGATCACGCCGCTGCTGTTAGCGGCTAACGGTGCGTTCCACTGTGGAGCGCAAACGCACTTCCGGTATTGACGTCACTTCCGGATAGTGCTTTAGGCCAATAGAATGATAATGGGTGGAGGCCCAACGCGTTTCGTCCTGCTCCGGACTTTCTCAAGGGCTATTGTGAACATCTGTAATCCTGAGGTTTAAATATGCTGGGATTGAACCTGATAGGTTCCCAGATCTAACATGCTTAAGTCTCTGTTCTCCGCATTGAGTGACTCATTGTATACAAATTGCAATAAATTTTTAATGGTTGCATTAATCAGCGTAATATTCTTACTATGTTATATGCATCTCCAAAATCGTGCAGCAATAGACAGTGTGCATAATCATATTATAGTTGCCTCAAATTACCTCATTGCAATGATGTTATAATTAAAATAAATATAAATAAAATTAAATAAATATAAATAAAAATAAAAATAAAAATACAAGTAAAATGAATTAAATAAAAATAAAAATAAAAATAAAATAAATAATATATAAACATAAAAAGCACAGCAAAGATTTACCAATGGAAATAGAGTCTATTTACAATATCATAAGGAAACCATTTCCATAAATGACAAGATGTTAAGATAACCTATTACTGTTACATGATCCCTTTGGACCTACTAGTATATATTTTTGTACAGTCTAGTCATGGTGACTCTTAATGAATCTTTGTTTATTTGTTGTTTTTTTAACCCATTCTAAAGCCAAAACTTTCAGAAAGTCACAAACCAATAATACGTCCTAAACCAGCAGATTTCACCAACAAGGTAATTGAAATTTATACCATTTAAGCTGTTTGGAATGTCTCCTAATATTAGTATGTTTGCAACTTATATATATGTTCACTGCATTTGAGCTTGTTAAACTCACACCTAGGGCCTAGAGTTGGATGCAAGTGCATCGTAATATTGTAAGTAATATACATTTTTTTCACACCTGACATATGCACAATTTGCACCAGTATTTTGGGCCCCTTGCACTTCAAGTGGCGTATCGAGGTCGTGCAAATACAGAACAATGAAAGGGGTTGAAGTACAAGTTAATGTATATGTATACAGGGTTAGAGTTGCATTTGAAATTTGTGAATTGATGAAATATGTTTAAGTGCAAAAAGTAAGTGCAATCTGTACACATGCCATATAAGTACTAGCTTACTAAAGTCGGATATGTGCACAGTTACAATTGAAATGTGCCTAAGCATAGCGCAACTTTAATTATTGGGCAGCATGTTGGCACAGTGTTAGCTACTGCATAGTGCCAGGGTCATGGGTTCAAATCCAAACTTTTTTTTTTTTTCTCTCTTTTAGCAGCCACACTTCCTTATCACTAAATGATCCACTGGTAACCAAATGCCCCCAAGTCAGGTGCACCTTTGAGTTGGGGGTTATGGGCAATTGAATGGGATGGTTGAGGAATCAGGCTGAGGCTGTTTTTACTGCTAGTATGATGGTGAGGGTGAGGTACATTATTCCGATGAGCACCTTTCCAACAAGGGTTATAGCGCCACTAATATGGTGATCAAAGGCAGGCAGAGATACAACAGCAACATCCAGTAAATGTAGACTTACCTTAAAAGTGATATAGAATATTTCTGACTGCTATAAAGCACAACAGCATAAAATGCCATCAGTGTGATTGTCGACACTTAAACTGTTTAAAGTACAAACCTTAGGGAGCAATGCGAGGACCCAGTAAATAGAGGTTTGTACTTTAAACAGCTGCCGAGTCTTCGCATTGCTCTCTTAATACCACCAATGTGACTGTGGCCATTTTAAGTGACAACAATCACATTGAAAGTCGGAGTTCTAGCAATCGCCATATTAGTGTCACTATAACTCTTGTCAGAATGGTGGTCATCATACTGATGGCTACCACTGTATGGTGAGGGATTTTTATTTTTTGGTGGGGATTATTTAATTTAATAATGTGGTTATGGTAGGGACCTATCATCGACCTATGGGGCGATGGGACTATTAATTTAATGATTGGGTGGTTTGGGGCCTATTGCTCACGGGGCTGGATTTGGGGAAAAGGAGAGCTATTTTTAAATGTAAATACTAATTATTTAATATTTGCACTCTTTGGGGGAAATAGGTTTATTTATTAAATGTAAATACTATTTATTTATGGTCAGGACTGGTTAGGGGGAAATAGGTCTATTTAATACATTTGAATATTATTAATTTAATGGTGAGGCTGGTTGACGGGAAGGATACTAATTATTAAAGGTGGATGCTATTGATTTAATGTTGGGGCTAGCTTGGGGTAGTAATATTTCCATTTTCTTTATAGGTCAATGGACACATTGGAAAAGCTTCAGAAGGACAGGCAGAGATAATACTGATCTGCGTCAATTTCTACTTCAGTTTTATGTATTTCTCCCACCCAAGTTTTATTATATAGTCATGGCCAAATGTTTTGAGAATGACACAAGTATTGGTTTTCACAAAGTTTGCTGCTTTAGTGTTTTTAGACCTTTTTATCAGATGTTGCTATGGTATATTGAAAGAAAATTACAAGCATTTTATAAATGTCAAAAGCTTTTATTGACAATTACATTAAGTTTAAGCAGAGAGTCAATATTTGCAGTGTTGAGAACCAGCAGAAGTTCCTTATCTTCAATTGTATAATTTCTTTCGGCTGGAAGTAATATTCGAGAAAAGAAACAGCAAGGGTCTCTTAGAATGAATAGCTACTACACCGATTGAAGAAACATCAATTTCCATGAACAATGATATAATAGTGTCTTGTTGTTTGACGAGAGGCGTTGAAGAGAATGCCACTTTGAGGTAAAGAAAAGTTTCAGACATGGCCGCAGTCCAATTCTTAACATCCATACCTTTACAAGTAAGGGAAATGATGGGAGCGGCTAGTGTGGAGTATCCCTGAATAAATTGTTTGTAGTAATTGGCAAAGCCGAGAAATCATTGTATAGTTTTGAGGCCCACGGGTTGTGGCCATTCCAGAACGGCACAAGCTTTCTCGGGGTCCATTTGCAGACCAGAGCTACAGACAATATTTCCAAAAAAAGGCATTTTAGTAACTTCAAAGTAATATTTCTCCAGTTTACAGTAGAGTCAGTGTGTAAAAGAGACAGATCCTCTGAGACCTGAAGGCGGTGAGAGACAAGATGTTTAGAAAAAATCAAAATGTCTTTCTCTAGACAACCACACAGGAGTAGAGTAGATCTCTGAAGATTTCATTAACGAAACTCTGAAAAACTGCTGGGTATTGCAGAGACCATGGGACATCACTAAATACTCGTAATAATATTGAGGCCACAATAATCAATGCAAGGTCAGAGTGTTCTGTCCTTTTCTTCACAAAGGAAAATCCAGACCTGGCTGGAGACGATGAAGGTGAAGGTATTTTGAATCCCCTATTGTAGGTTCTCTTTAATATATTCGGACATGGCTTGAGTCTCTGGGAGGGAGAGCAGATAAACACGTCCCAGCGGAGGGGATTTCCCAGGAAGAAGATCAATGGGCAGTCCCATGTCTGATGAGGTGGCAAAGTCTTGGATTGTTGCTTGTTGAAAACATCCTTGAAGCTTGAATATGGAGTAGGAAGGGAAGAAGTAACTTCTGTAACTTGGTCTAGGCAGCAAGGCATCCAGGACAGACCCTAAGCCAATAGCTGGAAAGAATACCAATCCAGATGAGGAGAGTGCAGTTAGAGCCAGGGGAGGCCCAAGATAACAGGACTGGTGGTACGAGCTAAAACAAGAAAGGATATCAATTCGAGGTGTCAAGCTTCCACTTGAAGATTTAAAGGAGAAGTACGATGATGAATAGTATCACTGGAAATACATCTGCCATCAATGGCAGTAAAAACAACATGAACTTCCAGAAGAGAGGTTTAAAGGGACAACTTGTGAACTATTGGTTCCTTACAACCTCTCTTCTGGAAGGGACCATTGGTTCACTAAAGGGAATGATGAAATTCCCTGATACTCTAGAATCAATAAAAGCTGAAGTGGTCTGCAAACCGGACGGACAATGAAGAGTAACTGAGATGTAACATGCTTGGACTGTGAGAAGTAGGAGAGTGCTCGTAGGAACCTATCCTGACCTTTTCTGAGCAGGTTAGGACCTAGCGTTTCCTGAACATTTGGAGCAGGCTGCAAGGAGATTACCAGACTCAGCACAATATAGACACAGATTTTTCTTTAATCTCCTCTCCCATTCTTCAGGAGAGAGTTGAGAAAGACCAAGCTGCATAGGTTTTTAATGGATAACTGGAGTTTGGAATCATGGTTGTTAGCCTAATAACTGGCTGGCAAATTGATTCTTTCTCTAGGGATCTTTCATGAAAATACATGTCCAACCAATTAAACAAAGAGATCAAATTGTCAAAGGAGGAAGGAAACTCTCAAGAGGCTAATTTTTCCTTAATGTGATCCAACAATCCCTGCCAATATGCTGTCATCAAAGCCTCATTATTCCACTGCAATTCAGAAAAGAGAGTGCAGAATTGGATCACTTATTGACCTACAGAGTGTGATCGCTGACAAAATTGCAGGATGCTAAAGGTGGCTGAGAAGGTCTGACTGGGTTTGTCAAACATTGTGTGAAAAGAAGCAATGAAGGAGACACAGTCTTGGAGTAACAGATCGTTTCATTCCCATAGAGGGGATGCTTAGGCTATAGCTTGGCCTGAGAGCAGGGAGATAATAAAAAAATATTTGCCCTTTCAGTAGGGAAATTATGAGGAAGCAGTTCAAAATGGATGGAACAATGATTCAGAAAGCCTCGGCAGGTTTTAGGATCTCCACTGTACTTAGCGGGAGTGGGAACCCAAAAACTAGAGGCAGGTATGGGAGCAGCCACAATAGCAGGAGGTTCACATCCAATCGGTGAAGGAAAATGGATTACCCAGAATATTTTGGAGAGTGTCTAGCTGGGTAGACAGGCTATGAAGCCATTGCACCGACTGGACTTTGATAGCATTGTGTCGCTCCACTCTGCCCAAAAGATGTTGGAGTATCTCCTTCGGCAACAATCTCCAGTACAATCCATGCTGGCCAGATCTTATTGTCACAGAATACAAAGGAACAGTTGTGATTCTTTGCAATCTGCCTGGTTTAACTCCACCCACCACAGAAGTGTGGAGTCAACAAGACAAAGGTTTTTACCAAGGACCTTCGCAAGGTCCTTGATGAAAACCTTTGCTGCTTACACTATGTAAGTCGCGGTTTCCTTGATGGGTACCAAGTGAGACTAACAGGAGAACATATTAGTCGACAAGGAGAGACCAGAATAAGAATGGATACAGGATACCAGAATTAGCTGGGAATCATACAGCGCTGAATGGAGGATACCAGGATCTGTTGAATAGGAATGGATATCAGGATTCCAGGATTAGCTGAGAAGCATATAGCACTGAATATCAAGATTTTCTGAATAGGAGCGGATACAGGATATCAGGATTCCAGGATTAGCTGAGAAGCATATATTGCTGGATAACAGAGTCTTTTGACTAGGAAAGCATATAAGATACCAGCATACCTGGATTAGCTGAGAAGTATATAGTGCTGGATACCAGAATCTGCTGAATAGGGACGGATACAGGAGACCAGTAATGCACAGGAGCCAAATAATCCAGCAGTTTAGGAGGCTAAAGTACGTGAAGATCTGGCACCATATTGCCAGAACAGATGCCTTAGATAGTCTGAAGGATGAGGGGGAGTGAAAGGTAATGAGCCGATGGCTGAATAGGGAAATCTATAAAAGACAGGTTTGCACAGATGGCGGATGCCATTGGAATATTGCGGCATCGGAGATGTGGAAGGGAAGCTGGACAGAGGAGACCAGGGCTGCACACAGGATCTCAGTAAGTCAACTGAAGGGTCCAGCACATAACATTCTAATGGTTAATTCTAGCAGGATAAACAGTTATATTACAAAGCAGGCATCACCTCAAACTGCTTCCACAAACATTACAATGAGTTCAGTGTACTTCAATGGCCTCCACAGTCAACAGATCTCAATCCAATAGAGCACCTTTAGGATGTGGTAGAAAGGGAGATTTGCAGCATGAATGTACGGAGTGTAAAAACAGAATAGTATACATACAATGGCAAACAGTCACATGTATTGATTTCTGCAGTATTTACATTTATCTGAGGAGGAGAACAGTTAAATAATTTTAATCTCCCTATATAAAGAGTGCATAGTATTTCAGTTATCTCCAAAGCTGATTCTAAGTGAAAACATGATTACAAACCCTATGGGGGGAAATTAATTAATTAATATGGTAATTTTAACACTGATTTCTGAAAAGCCAGTGTTAAAATTATCATATTAACGGTAATAATATGAACTATTACTGTAATATCGGCAATAGTGTGCAGGCCAATTGAATTCCCCCCTATATATACTACTCGGGGTTGCAAAAAACTTTTTGTTCACTCAAAAAGATATTTTGTTCTGCCATTGTGGAATAGTAATTTGTTTCCTTGAATCAGCGACTACTACTCACCCACTTTATCCACATTCTTGCTTTATAGCTTGTTCAATGGAAAACATACCAATGCCTATCTTTAACCTGGCCTAACACAAGGCAACACCTTTTCTTAAAATGAACATTTGGTAGGTATGAAATCCCTTTGTGATGAACGAGCAGCTGCAGGAGCAGTTGAAAGGAACCTTGGTTGTTACATCTCCAAATTCTAGTTTGATTGAGAATTGTATTGTGAATGAGAATATTTTTTTCTTTAATGACAGATGTTTGAAAATTATGCAAAGATAAATGTAGTTATCTCATCTAGTGAAATTATGACCCATAACAATGTTACTTAAAAATAAATTTTAGGGCATTCTATTGCTTCCCTAAATTGTGTACCAGTTTCTTGTGTCCAAATTGGCCAAATCCGAACACAGTTTAAGGTTTGTGAGTAATGGTTGTACAACAGTTTTTCTTCATATTTTAACACATGTAAGACTTTCTGGATAGGTATTACATAATAAACCCATTGTGCATTTATATGACAACTCCCATTCAAAAAAATGTTAGACTTTTTATATAATGTAATACACTATATTCATTTTTCATGTATTACTTGTAATGGCAGATAGATATATCTGTGCATTTTCAATTTCTTCCTAGTTGTTTTGTTATATTTATTATGAAAGTACTACTTAAATGTATAATTCAGAAGATCTTAGGCTGAAATTTAAAATGAATATTGTACATGGGTTAACACAAAGCTGTTTCTGAATGCAAGTGTGCTGTCCATACAAGCAGGGTGTTGTTATCACCATACTGTCTAATCCATAAATAGTATGCATTTATCTTTTGTGTATTATTGCTAAATTACTGACCTGTAATATATTATTGATGCTACACTATTTGTTTCTCCTTTGGTGGAGTAGAAGGAAGTAGCTATAATATTTGAAATACATTAATTATCTAATTTATTATGAGGTCACAATTGATAGGCTTATCAATTTAGAGAAAAACTGTGACTTAATATCAAAACTGTGACTTAATATCACTAATATCAAAGCATACAACACTTTTATTACTAGATTTGCTCTTATAAAATGTCAGACTAAAGAAAATACAAGACAAAACAATGTTTAAAGAATATGAAGTTACATTGTTTTACTAGATGATTTTCTGCAGTAATCACATACCTCGTTATACAAATACAATGCCATAAACAATAAAGGTGGGAGGCTCAATATAGCAAGAACATTATTTGAACTTTCAAGGAAAACATTACAGTTGCATAATAATAATAATAATAATAATAATAATAATTATAATAATACATAATAATAATAGTAATAAAAAATTAAAAAAAATAAAATAATAATAATAATAATAATAATAATATAGTGCTACATTATCATTTCCCTTCTCTTTTCCATTACTATTTTCCTTTATTATTATTTTTAATCTAGATTTATTTGTAGGCTACATGTGGCTAATATTGGGCATTAAAGCTGCACTATAACCTAGTAACAAATTTTCGTGCACCTTACCTCCCAGCTGGAACCCCAGGAAAAATGGCTTCACACAAGCTCTACTTACAGCCTGGTCAAAAATCTGGTGGCAATGTGAGCAGATTGGTCCTCCTGCACATGCTGCCATTTGAAATTGGTAAATTTAATTGATTTGCCAGTTCTGTAATACACCACTAAAAATGTTTCCACTTCATTAGATATTACATAAATGAGGAGTAAACAAACAGTATTCTAGCAGATGAAAGTGAAAACTCTAATTATTTAAAGAAGTAATCAATGTGATAATTAGTACAGATGTTAGAATAATTCGTACAAATTTGAAAATTTATCACTTTTGTTTGGGTTTGGTGCAAGGTTATCAAACTTGTTCACATTAAAATAGACTGGTTTGCAGTTTCCTGACCTCGAATGGCAAACCATGAATTTGCTGTCACGGTTACTATTTTGCATTTACATCCAGTTGACATGTGTGGACTAAATTCTTGGTTCTTTAAGATCTTAAAATAAACTATAATTCTATTATTGTTATTTACAAAATACCAACAAATTAGGCAATGTTGTACATTGAGGGGGACTATAATAAAAAAAAATACATACAATCACTAAAAAACCGAAAGTAAAGATGAACCTGCCCAATTAAGCTTGGGGTACACTTGAAAGTTAAAGTAGAAGAGAAACAATTGTAGCTGTTAGTGCAGATTTATGCTTATAGATGCAATCGCTGTGCTAATTCCTAGCTCCAGTCAGTTGGCAATTACGAATTATTGGATTATTAAGTTAAATTAATTAAAGCAAATATTAAATACAATGACTTCTCTCAATACTATTGTTGAGACCAAAAGTATATAAAGTATTTAATGTAAAGATCAAAAACATTTCTCTCTGGTCAAGTTCATTAGGGAGACCCCCTCCTTTCTTCTAGTGTAATATTTTTAATGTGCTATTGAAATGAACATTTTAAGGATTGTTTGGTTTTGCTCATGCAACCAAATAATACAACATAAAAACAGTTTTTGAAAATTTTTATAGTTACTTTAAGATGAAAATTATTGATCAATATAAAACACATAATTTATAAAAACTCTTTAGGGATGCCTGCCAGATTACTAAGATTATATAAACATTTAGTATTCCTAAAATAGGTAATTGTTAAAAATACAGCTCTCCTCTCATTTACCCATATGTAAATTTGCATAATTGCATGTGAAGACTGCCCCCATAGCTGCTCCCTTGGGAAAAGTAAGATGCATCTAAAATATATTAATTATTGCTAAGTTCAGGATCTTTTACTAAGAAATTCTTACAAACTGAAATGCTAGTCATGTGTTTTATGGAAGTATACAGGGTCTGAATCACTGTTGTCACCTAGTAATCTTCCTGCCAATAAAAACCTATTAAAATTTGTTGTATATATAGTTGTATCCTTAAGTTATGGTTCCAATTGAACCACATAGTTCTCTATGAAAATTGCTACATATTTAGATGCATGTGATTTAAGTTAGCAAGAATTAGCCTCGTTCAGGGTTTATTTAAAGATTTATGGATTTTTAATAAAAAGTTAGATAATTGATTTAGACAAAAACAAAGTAAAATGTGTCTATTACAAGAGTTCCTTTTTTGAGACCCTCTCTGAAAATAGTTTTGGAATTGGTCATAATATATGCAAACATTGATGTTGAAGGTTTTCTTAAACATTGACATACATAACCATAAAATATGTTGATCCTGATTTTTTTACACATTAATATAATATGTATATGCATGTAGCTTTTATTGAGAGCACCACCTCTCAACACAGTGCATAATCTCACCCCTTATATTTTTTACATAATATAATTAATATTATTATTTACTATCATTATCATATCTATCATGTCCCCATGTAAACAAAAGAAACATCGATTTTCTTTCAATTACCTTAGCAAAAAGGAGAAATGTCCACAAAAGTGATGTACTTAAAAATATATATTGTATATTGCATAGTAGTATAGTTAGGTTGTCTGTTTTTTATATTCTGCTGTTAATGTACACATTTTTATAATAGGATTTTAAATTTAATATACAGCGTATGGTGATTCTGGTTCTGATGCAGAGTGGAATGTACGCTAGTTGGTGTAGTGTATGTTGTGTGAAATTGCTTAGTGCATGCCCAAAAAGTGAATACACGCATATGTGCTTATGTAGACTTGTGCAACTTCAGCTCTTAAGCCATTCTGCATCAGGAACAACAGGAAAAGAGAGAGAAGGGACATTCAAATGCTGGCTAAAGGCATCCTTAAGGAAATGCAGTTCATGAAGACGCATCTTGAAATGTGATTGACTCCATCTATGAGTGGAAATATGTTCGTTTTCTGTGCTTTTTTTCTGTGTAAGAGCAACTCTGCATCAGTCCCTCTATGGTCAGGTCAGCTGATCAATTAATTACTAAGCTAATGATACATAAATTAACATTGTTGTTAATATTATTTACTATTTATTATCATATTTTTTTATTTATATTAATGAGCATCAATTACTGTTTGAATGTAAACTCAGGATTTTCGGTTTCAGTTTTTGGGGTTTTAATGGATGAGGATATCATATAAGCCCTATTTTATCATGGGATTACTTTGTATAAAATGCATTTATGATAGATGTCCTTGACAGAGGTAATGCAGAATTTCAACATTTATTAGATGGTGGAGGTGTCCATAATTTCAGCTTTCCACAGGTCTAACTAGTGACTTCACATTAAGAAGCCCTGACCAAAATCTATCTTCTGGAAGTGTACTGGCAGACAACAGCAATGGAGCTTCTCTACTTTATTTCATTGGTACTGGAGAAATGTTGAGCTCTATCGAAGACCAAGAACAGATACGCCTGTTTTATAATTACTCTTGTGAGTGCATAGACCATCAATAGAGTAATGCAATTGCTTTTATGCTTACTATAAAATATAGTGCTTTTGTGTTTCTTTCTGAGCAGTAAATTGAAATTACTCTATCTTTTAGGACCACAGGAAAAATTAATTTGTAAAGACATTTGTGAGAAATATATTGCAGATACTATGCAACTTATATTCTATCTGCCATCACTCTCAATCATCTAATAATATTGCAAAATAGCTGCTGCATATTAATCTGTACTGATATTCCCAAAACAATACAGAACGCTATTTATCTCCACTACTAACGAGTTTTACAGTCTTTTTTAAATTACATGCTTACTTCCAGGCGTATATCTTCCATAGACTGATGGGTTAATGGAATGGTAGAACAACATTTTTAAGGGAAAAGGGTTAATAATGATGAGGATGATTAGAACCAGTTTGCTGCCATGGTTAAGGTATCCTGAAAGAAGTGTCATGGATTTCTAATAAGGGCTTCCCTTTTGTACGGTATATGCATGATATTCCAGATGGCTCCAAACTCCTGTTGAGAGCAGGAAATCAGAGAATAATAGAAGTACATTGTTCAAATGCATGTCAGGTTAGCCAAGGTAATGGACATTGTATGGGAAGCATATGTGGAGCATAGCCAAAAACCTTTACTTGGTACAGGCATTTCGAGGCAACCCCAATATTTTTGTTCCCCAGATTTTGCAGTACCAGCCTAGGCTGCAAGCACTAAGAAGAGAGAAGCACAACTGGGAGATATGTCTCAGTCTGTGAGCAGAGTGAGATGTAATTCTTGCTGCTGTATATACTGGGTAAGTAAAAGCACATTTTGCATTTCTGCATCTGACATATGTCCCTGTGTCTCTGAAGCACCATTGAAAAAGGTAATTCTATTGCAGGAGCAATGTTTGTATTTTGTATGTGCTATATGCCCTTGCGGGTTAAGGACATTTTTTGATATCTAAAAATTACACCATTTTTCAAAGAACAAAAGATAACAGCGCTAAATGACACTCTGGAATAAACGATGTAAATGATGAAAAATGGTCTCAAAAACCAGGGCAGAATAAATGAATACTTCAAACATTTAATAATGCACATACATGTATTGAAATCCAACAATATAATAAAATAAGGAGATAATACTCCTAAGGTGTATATAAAAAAACCGCAATCAACTTGTCAATTGAACACAAAAATAATTAATGGGCCACAATAATGTACAAGCCAAGGCCACAATCACATATATATATATATATATATATGGATAAAAATAGAGAGCATGATGGAACGATGAATGTGGGTACTGAAATCAATACCGGAGTATAGAGTTAAATTCATTAAAACCATTTTTCAAAGCATATGTTTACATCTGTGGACATTATTTTTACAAATGTAATAGAGCTACATAGGCTATTTTGCTAGTAAAATTCTCTATTGTCTCGAGTATATGTATCAGGCAGCTGTAATTGAAAAATTCCATGGGCCTGAGTCATTAAGGAAAGTAAGGCAGAAAAAAGGAGTAAATGTTCTCCAGGACAAACCATGTTACAATACAAGGGGTGCAAATTAGTTTATTATTTTGCACATAAGTTAAATAGAGGATGCTTTTTCATCTAGCACACAAATACTTGATAGTTTTATTTTTACAATGAAATTTAAAGTTGGTCTAGGACATGCCCTATCCCAACTATAAATCTGTCCCCACATTTTAAATTTAGCTCCCCCTCCAATGCAACATGGTTTTGCCCAGGTGCAAGGTTACTTCTTTTTTATGCTTTGCTCTCCTTAATGACTCAGGCCCCATATGTCTATTGTTTTTGTGTCTGCTTCCAACGCCCTCAGACCATTAGTGGATTTGAGTTTTACAGAGTGTATACCTATTTGTGCGTTTATGTGTTATGTTATTTATATATACATATTAGAACTCATATAATTAACGTGGTGCAGCATTATACCAATATGCACAAATAGAAAGGTTGAAAAGTTCAACTGATTACCTTTCCTCTGTGTCGATCCACCCTTTCCTTATGTCTCCTTTGTGTACTACATTTTTCCTCATATCTCCAAAATATTACAGTAAAACTTTCCAAAATATTTCCCTTACAGCTTTTATGTTACTCTTTATCTTTCGCTTACCTGTGTCTTTTCTCTGTTCCTATGTGCCCATATCTTCATTGGAGGTATCCCCGTCTCTCCCTTCCTCCCTGCTCTATCCTGTGCCTCACATCCTGCTTCTCTATCTATCCTTCTTCCTGCTCCTATTATTCCCTCTCACTAGTAAATTCACACTTTTGCCCCTCCATCATCACACTTTTGCCCCATCACTGTACCCCTCCTTCATCACACTGTGCTCCCTCCTTCACTTTGTCCTTTTCTCACCAGACTGTGACCCCTTCTTCACATAGTGCCCCCCTCCTCCATCACACTGTGCCCCCTCCTCCATCACACTGTGCCCCCTCCACATCAGACTGTGCCCCCTCCTCATCAGACTGTGCCCCCTCCTCATCAGACTGTGCCGCCTCATCATCAGACTGTGCCCCCTCCTTCATCACACTGTGCCTCCTCTGTTACTGTGCCCTTTCCTCATCAT